>NW_028320163.1:7500-172500 GCF_062004578.1 Staurois parvus
GGTATTCAAAGTGAACATGGCATCACCTTATTCACTCACTTTGCTAGGAGAACAACCTCTATGCCTTTAGTAAATCGACTTCACTGACATGGAAGTAGTATGCACATTAGAAAAACAGAACTTTGCATATCTGTCCTTACTTATAAAGGCCGGCCATACATGCAGGGGCGTATCTACCGTGAAGCAAACAAGGCATTTGCCTAGGGTGGCAATTTTTAGGGGGGCTGCAATGCCCCCCATCCCGAAGAAGGGACCCTTTGAGCAGCGACGGACAGCGGGAAGATCGATTTTTGGGGCGTGGGGGAGGGCAGTTGCAGAGCAACGGTCGTGTACCTCTCCCTCCAGCAGCTGACGAGCCAGAACCAGGGGACAGCCTGGAACAGAGAGAGAAGTGGCAGAGATAAAAGAGCCCAGAGGAGGTGAGCTGTGATGTCATCTGTGGGCTCTCCCTCCTGTCATCCATCCAGTACATTACACACTGACAGATCCTATGGGACTGCACACACCTCCCCCCCCCCCCTTCCTGCTGCACGAAGATCAGCAGCCCTTGGAGGGGGGGTGGTCACATACGATCTGAGGAAGAGGGGGGGAGAGAGGGGGGAGAGAGAGGGAAGAGAAAGAAAGGGAAGAGAGAGGGAGGGAAGAGAGCGGAAAGAGAGAGGGAAAAGAGAGAGGGGGAGAAGCAGGGAGAGAGAGGGGGAGAAAGAGAGAGGGAGGAGAGGGAGAAAGAGAGTGAAGAGAGAAAGGGATAAAAAGAGAGAGGGAAGAGAGAGAGGGAAAAGAAAGAGAGGGAGAAAGAGAGAGAGGGGAGAGAGAAAGAGAGAGAGGGAGAAAGAGAGAAAGAGGGAGAAAGAGAGGGAAGAGAGAGAGGAGAGAGAGAGAAAGAGGAAGAAAGAGAGAGAGAAAGAGGAAGAAAGAGAGAGAGAATGAGGGAGAGAGATGGAAGAGGGGGGGGGGGGAAGAGAGAGGGGGGCAGAGAGACAGAGGGAGAAAGAGAGAGGGAAGAGAGAAAGAAAGGGAGAGAGAGAATCATATATACATACACACACTTCTTCAACTCTCTCGCTCTCTCATTGGAGGGGGGGGAATTATTGTGTTGCCTAGGGCAGTACAAAATCTAAATACACTCTGGCATACGTAAGTCGATTTCCAAAACTATTTTTCGCTGTTAGTGGGGCAATGGCAACGGACGATTTTCGTGGTTCCTCCCCATTTTGTTAATTGGGCATGCTGGAAAATTCATGAAAAATGACCGTTTTTCTAAATCATTGGTGGCACCATCGGATTACAGAACAAATTATGTTTTCAATTTTTGATCTAAAAATTTTTGTCATTCGACCCATGTATGGCCTGCTAAAGTGCTGAATCTAAAGAAACAGCATGACAGGCCAATGAGATACAGTCATGGCCAAACATATTGGCACCCCTGCAGATAATGCACCACTTCGCCCAGAAAATTGTTGCAATTACAAATATTTAGGCCTTTTCATGTTTATTTCTTTTGTTTGTATTGTATGACTCAAAAAAGTGGAGAAACAAAAAGCCAAATCTGATACATTCTACACAAAACCCCCAAAATGGACAAAATTATTGGCACCCTCAATTTAACATTTGGAAGCATACCCCTTGGAAAAATTCACTGAAATCAATCGCTTCCTGTAAGTATCAATTAGTTTCTTACACCTCTCTACTGGAATTTTGGACCACTCTTCTTTCACCAACTGCTCCAGGTCTCTCAGATTGGAAGGGTTCCTTTTCCCAGCTACTGTTTTGAGATGTCACCACTATATCCCCTCACTGTAGGATTCCTTTAACGCTTTCACTGCAAGAGCCGTTTTTTGGGGTTTTTTTTGCGCACATGTTTAAAAAAAATCATTTAGGCCCCCAAAACATTATATATATTTTGAAAGCAGACACCCTAGAGCATAAAATAGTCATAGTTCCAATTTTTTATGTCACATGATATTACCGCAAAGGTTTAGGAAATGCAAAACTTCATTTAAAAACTCACTAAAGTGAATTTTTAGGCAAACAAATGCAAAAAAATACCCACATTTTTGGTAACATATAAAAGACGATGTTACAACAAGTAAATAGATACCCAACGTGGCGAACCTTAAATTCTTGTGCGTCTGTGAAATGGCAACAAACTTCAGCACCCTACATTATCTATAGGCGACACGTCAAGAGTCCATACAGGTCATCAGTTTAGCGTTGCGGAGGAGGTCTGGTGCTAGAATTATTGCTCTCAATCTGGCCTGCATGACGATATGTAACATTTGTATCACAATCAACAATTTCATGCATAGGTGCCCTCGACGTGTGCATTTACGTTGTACATATATGTGGGGGTCTCAATTGTTTTTGGGGGGGGTGGAGTATATTATGTGCTTGGGTGTAACTTTAATTTTTTGTAATTTATTTATTTTTTTCCTTAAAGTGTTACTAAACCCAGGACTTGCATTCACTATAGCTGGTCTCCCACAGTACACAGAACATGGAAGTGCAATCATCTTAGTAAATATAAACCGCTAAATACCTTTTCTCATCAGCAGTTAGAGCAGTCTAGTGACTTCTATCAGTGTCCAGCTGAGCACTGGTTAAAGCTTGTAGGAGGAGTTTTTATTTTGCTCTAGGAGGATGTAGAACCTTTGCCATCTGTCTAGACAGTTCTGATTGGCCCTGTGCGGATCACATGTACTCTCCCATGAAAAAAAACCTCTCTGGCAATACACGCCAAACTGAGCATGTGCAAAGTGACTCCTCAGGATATGTCTTATCAGGAGATAAGAAGGAGACACTGGAAGAATGGGAGGATCAGAGAAGTCAGGATCAAATAGCATTTTTACGCAATGCAGAGGATTATCCCCCTAGGTTCCACAGTGAGTATAACAAGCATGCTTCACTGCATATATAGACTGTTTTTAGTTTTTAGTTTGTAGTTACACTTTAATTCTCCTATGTGATGATTTTTTGGTGATAAGTTCTCTTTAATAAGAAATTCAGGGTCTAAAAGACCCTTTATGTCTCCTCTGTGGTCCACTGAATGTAATGCAATGCAGATCATCGCACTGCAGTTCTAAAGAGCTGCAAAGTGGTTTTCGATAAACCACTGGCTGCCTGAAATTGGTAAATATAAAACATTCATATGCAATATTTCCAGGGTCATGCCTCTGCCTGAGGTGCTCATTTTTGCTGGTCCTGTACATTTCATACTAAACTGATTAAAAGAAATTCAAAAAATCTTTAGCATAATAGATATATATTAAACCCTCTACATTCAATTCAGATGATGATGGCTTCAAATGAAACGTGAGATTGGGGCTTCTGTTCTTGGAAAGGCAGGGGTTAATAACATTAAGATTGTCATTGTTGGGTATAAACTGGTATTACCCAAAGCCTGGCCCAAGTGCTGAAAGCTGTGAGCTGGTTGTGACATATCATGCATGTTATTCTTATAGGGGCCTCCGTCTATACATTTAGAGGGGATCTATTGCAGTACCAAAAAGGAACTGTCACATGCAGCAAATGACTAATCAGAAAAGATACTAATAAGGTAATGTAATCTGGGCAATTCCTAGTTTACTTTTTATAATGTAATTACAGTGTATCCATTTATAATAATTCTAGAGTAAAACCAAACATCTGGATAAAGTGGTAAGAGGTTAGAACCTCTGCCAGGCATGTAGTGCTATCTATGTCTCCATATGGGAGATTCACACTTTCTAATTGTCCTGATCACCAAGTTCACTGGCAGCAAAAGTGGGGATCAATCCAAATGTTTTGGTTGTCACCTGGACAGGAATATAGGAAAATCTTCCAATGGGGACACTTGATCCTGTGATATTGTCTAAGTCCCCATTTAGCCTTCACGATTTGGAATTTGTGTGACATGCTTTTGGGTACCATTATCCTTCAATGACACCCCAAACACGATACAATTCTGCCATGATTGCCGTGCAACAGGATCACATGGCAATAGCGGCAAACCACACCTTTAAAAATCGTGTGAAGTTTGTCGCCCAAAAAGGAACAGGAGTTTCTTTTCAGGCGATAAACACGCACAAGGCAGATCATTCAAGTGAGTGGGCTGGCCTTATGAGACATGCAAAATCATGTGAGAATCGTGCTTTTACATTTTCTTGATATGTGAACGGTGCCTTAGAGGGGATATCCCTCACCTTGGAAAGCTATCCTCTCGATTCCTGTTGAGTCTACAGGACAGCAAGTAAAGGGAAATCTCACAGAAGTAAAAAAAACAATATGACATAAGGTGGACATAGAATGGTGAATCGAAATTCAGCCATTTCAGCAGGCACATGCTAAACTTTGTTCAGTGTGTGTTGTCCCTGTTTGACTGAAGTCAATTGTTAATGTAGATCGACTTCTCTCAAACAAACAAGTAGGAAAACTTTTGTCTAAACTTTTAGCTGTACCCACTGACTACCAACACTGAATCCCACTGTCAGAATACAATGTCCAGTGGCTGGGCAAAAAAAAAAGGAATCATCCTTGGCCAGCTTAACTCTGGTGCTCTACTCTTCAACAGTAACACGTCAAGTGTAACGTGAACGATACATGTCTACATTGTCTCAAAAATGTTCTTGAAAAGTAAACTTTGTTCAGACTTCTATGTTGTGTAGCAGCTCATATTTGCGTATTGTCTGGGCACATTACTAGTAATAAGTAATTCTCGCTTACCAAGAACATGGTCAGGAAAATCTTGCTACTACTGGAAACAAAAGCATCTCTTCCATCAGATACATTTATTATCATGAGGATATATTCACACCTCTGTATTATGGTATGGTGTATTTAAAGGTGTCCAGGATACTGCTCACAAAAGATAACTAGGGATCACCATACACACTACAATCTGACCATACAATCTTTATATATACCAAAACTATATAATATGATGCCCTACCTAAATTATTCAATCAGTCTGTGTCCAATCAGAAAGGCCTTTAGGGTCACCATACACTTTACAATCTGACCGAGCAATCTTTGTACAATCCACTTTAGATTTATCAAAACTGTGTAATATGAGGACCTTCCTAAACTATCTACTCAATCTGTATCCAGTCAGACAGGCTTTATGTTACATACTTGTTGGTAGACCTGAAGGAGATCGTACAGTGCCTTGAAAAGTATTCATACCCCTTGAATTTTTCCACATTTTGTCATGTTACAACCAAAAAACATAAATGTATTTTATTGGGATTTTATGTGATAGACCAACACAAAGTGGCACAGAATTGTGAAGTGGAAGAAAAATGATATATAGTTTTAAAAAATGTTTACACATAAATATGTGAAAAGTGTGGCATTACATCCACTGTAAATGACTTATTATTATTTGTCAATAAAGAGTTCCTATTCTTAAACCATTATTATTATTATTCAATAAAGAGTTGTTATTCTTAAACTATTATTATTTGTCAGTAAAGTTATTATTCTTAAACTATTATTATTCAATAAAGAGCTCTTATTGTTAATAAACTATTATTATTATTTGTCAATAAAGAGTTCTTATTCTTAAACTATTATTATGAAGACGATATAGGGGCATCTGTGTCTTGCAGTGTATATATGAAGGAGATCCTGTGTAATCTGTGTCATGCAATGTATATATGAAGGGGATCCAGTGAAGTCAGTGTGTTGCAGTGTATTTACGAGGGAGATTCAGTGTAGTCAGTGTCTTGCAATGTATAAATGAAAGAGATCTAGGGCAGTCAGTGTCTTTCAGCATATGTATGAGGGAGATCCAGTGCAGTCAGTGTCTTGCAGTGTGTATATGAAGGAGATCCAGTGCAGTCAGTGTCTTGCAGTGCACATAATACATGAAGAAGATCTAGGGCAGTCGGTGTCTTGCAGTTTATATGAAGGGTATCCAGTGTAATCTGTGTCTTGCATGTGGAGGGGATCTAGGACAGTAATTGTTTTGCAGTGTATATATGACGGGCAGCTAGGACAGTCAGTGTCTTGCAGTGTATATGAAGGAGATCCAGTGCTGTCAGTGTCTTGCAGTGTACATATGAGGGAGATTCAGTGTTGTCAGTGTCTTGCAGTGTATAAATGAAGGAGCTCCAGTGCTGTCAGTGTTTTGCAGTGTACATATCAGGGAGATCCAGTGCTTTCAGTGTCTTGCAGTGTGTATATGAGGGAGCTCCAGTGCTGTCAGTGTCTTGCAATGTATATATGAAGGGGATCCAGTGCTGTGTCTTGCAGTGTATTTATGAAGAGGATCCAGCGCAGCGCTGTCAGTGTCTTGCAGTGTATATATGAGGGAGCTCCAGTGCTGTCAGTGTCTTGCAGTGTATGTATGAAGGGGACCCAGTGCTGTTAGTGTCTTGCAGTGTATATGAAGTGGATCCAGTGTAGTCAGTGTCTTGCAGTGTATATATGAAGTGGATTCAGTGCAGTCAGTGTCTTGCATTGTATGTATGGGGGAGATCCAGTGCTGTCAGTGTCTTGCAGTGTATATATGAAGTGGATCCAGTGCCTTGCAGTGTATATATGAGGGAGATCCAGTGCTGTCAGTGTCTATCAGTGTATATATAAGGGAGATCCAGTGCTGTCAGTGTCTTGCAGTGTATATATGAAGTGGATTCAGTGCAGTCAGTGACTTTTCAGTGTATATATGAAGGGGATCCGGTGCTGTCAATGTCTTGCAGTGTATATATGAAGTGAATCCAGTACTCTCAGTGTCTTGCAGTGTATATGTGAAAGGGATCCAGTGCAGTCAGTGTCTTGCAGTGTATATATGAAGTGGATTCAGTGCAGTCAGTGACTTTCAGTGTATATATGAAGGGGATCCGGTGCTGTCAAAGTCTTGCAGTGTATATATAAGAGAGATCCAGCGCTGTCACTGTCTTGCAGTGTATATGTGAAAGGGATCCAGTGCAGTCAGTGTCTTGCAGTGTATATATAAGGGAGATCCAGTACTCTCAGTGTCTTGCAGTGTATATATGAAGGGGATCCAGTGCAGTCAGTGTCTTGCAGTATATATATGAAGTGGATCCAGCGCTGTTAGTGTCTTGCAGTGTATATATAAGGGAGATCCAGCGCTGTCACTGTCTTGCAGTGTATATGTGAAAGGAATCCAGTGCAGTCAGTGTCTTGCAGTGTATATATAGGGGAGATCCAGTACTGTCAATGTATATATGAAGTGGATCCAGTGCAGTGTCTTGCAGTGTATATATAAGGGAGATCCAGTGCTGTCAGTGTCTTGCAGTGTATATATGAAGTGCATCCAGTGCAGTCAGTGCTTTGCAGTATATATATGAGGGAGATCCTGTGCTGTCTGTGTCTTGCAGTGTATATATATGAAGTGGATCCAGCACTGTTAAGTGTCTTGCAGTGTATATATAAGGGAGATCCAGCGCTGTCACTGTCTTGCAGTGTATATATGAAGGAGATCCAGTGCAGTCAGTGTCTTGCAGTGTATATATAGGGGAGATCCAGTACTGTCAGTGCAAATATGAAGTGGATCCAGTACAGTCAGTGTCCTGCAGTGTATATTTAAGGAAGATCCAATGCAGTCAGTGTCTTGCAGTGTATATATGAAGTGAATTCAGTGCAGTCAGTGTTTTGCAGTGTATATATAGGGGAGATCCATTACTGTCAGTATATATATGAAGTGGATCCTGTGCAGTGTCTTGCAGTGTATATATAAGAGAGATCCAGCGCTGTCACTGTCTTGCAGTGTATATATGAAGAGGATCCAGTGCAGTCAGTGTCTTGCAGTGTATATATGAGGGAGATCCAGAGCTGTCATTGTCTTGCAGTGTATATATTAGGGAGATCCAGTGTTGTCAGTGTCTTGCAGTGTATATATGAGGGAGATCCAGTGCTGTCAGTGTATATATGAGGGAGATCCAGGCTGTCAGTGTATATATGAGGGAGATCCAGTGCTGTCACTGTCTTGCAGTGTATATATGAGGGAGATCCAGCGCTGTCATTGTCTTGCAGTGTATATATGAGAGAGATCCAGCATTGCCAGTGTCTTGCAGTGTATATATGAGAGAGATTTAGCATTGTCAGTGTCTTGCAGTGTATATATTAGGGAGATCCAGCATTGTCAGTGTCTTGCAGTGTATATGAGGGACATCCAGTGCTTTCAGTGTATATATGAGGGAGATCCAGTGCTGTCAGTGTATATATGAGGGAGATCCAGTGCTGTCAGTGTATATGTGAGGGAGATCCAGTGCTGTCAGTGTATATATGAGGAAAATCCAGGCTGTCAGTGTATATATGAGGTAGATCCAGTGCTGTCAGTGTATATATGAGGTAGATCCAGGCTGTCAGTGTATATATGAGGTAGATCCAGTGCTGTCAGTGTATATATGAGGTAGATCCAGTGCTGTCAGTGTATATATGAGGGAGATCCAGTGCTGTCAGTGTATATATGAGGGAGATCCAATGCTGTCAGTGTATATATGAGGGACATCCGGTGCTTTCAGTGTATATGTGAGGTAGATCCGGTGCTATCAGTGTATATATGAGGGAGATCCGGTGCTGTCAGTGTATATATGAGGGAGATCCGGTGCTGTCAGTGTATATGTGAGGGAGATCCGGTGCTGTCAGTGTATATGTGAGGGAGATCCGGTGCTGTCAGTGTATATGTGAGGGAGATCCGGTGCTATCAGTGTATATGTGAGGGAGATCCGGTGCTGTCAGTGTATATATGAGGGACATCCGGTGCTTTCAGTGTATATGTGAGGTAGATCCGGTGCTGTCAGTGTATATATGAGGGAGATCCGGTGCTGTCAGTGTATATATGAGGGAGATCCGGTTCTGTCAGTGTATATATGAGGGAGATCCGGTGCTGTCAGTGTATATATGAGGGAGATCCAGGCTGTCAGTGTATATGTGAGGGACATCCAGTGCTGTCAGTGTATATATGAGGTAGATCCAGGCTGTCAGTGTATATATGAGGGAGATCCAGTGCTGTCAGTGTATATATGAGGGAGATCCAGTGCTGTCAGTGTATATATGAGGGAGATCCAGGCTGTCAGTGTATATATGAGGGAGATCCAGTGCTGTCAGTGTATATATGAGGTAGATCCAGGCTGTCAGTGTATATATGAGGTAGATCCAGGCTGTCAGTGTATATATGAGGGAGATCCAGTGCTGTCAGTGTATATATGAGGGAGATCCAGTGCTGTCAGTGTATATATGAGGGAGATCCAGTGCTGTCAGTGTATATATGAGGGAGATCCAGTGCTGTCAGTGTATATATGAGGGAGATCCAGTGCTGTCAGTGTCTTGCAGCGTCGATGGATATAGTTCTCCCTTCTCCAGCACACATCAATGCTCGCTCTCTCACTCACACACCCAGTAGATAGATCTCCACCTCTCGCCTGGCTGACCCTGACACCCAATCCGGATGCTAATTGTATTCTATTAGAGCGGGGCTGTGCCGGGGGCGCTGATTGGCTGCCGGCTGTCAATGTGCAGTGTGCGGCTGGAGTTGAAGCTTCATTCTACACGGGAGGTGCGGGGACGGCAGGCAGGCAGCATCAGTCAGCGCACAGCCGCATCCTCCTCCTCCTCTCCTCATCATACATAGACAGACAGGCGGGGGGGAAGGAGCATCACCTTGTCCTGGAGAAGAGCACAGGGGGCCCAGCCATCATCATCATCCACAGCTTCCCCTGAGGTGACAGCAGCAGTCAGAATGGAGGAGGACACCGCACACTGACCCCCCGGAGCAGGCACCAGGCAGGGAGAATCATGTAGACATACATTGCACAAAGGAGCCCAAGTCATTGCACTGAGCACAGCCACCTCTGACAGATCTGCGGCACCTAGAAATAGGTCATTGGCTGTGATTGCTGGAATCCAGTGCTAATTCCAGGACTACACCCCTCCATCACAAGTGTCCCCCCTGCCTGGCTCCAGCTTCCTTCCATTGCAGTGTCCCAGCACTTCCTGGCCTTCAGCTGTGCCCACTCTGCCATGTAGGAGCATCCACATCCTGGACATACCGATGTTCACCCATTGTGTCTTCTTTGTATCCTGGGGCCCCTGTGTGCCCCTTATATCAGACAGCCCAGCACTCACCATCCACAACATTTGCTAGCTGCTGTCAGTGCTCTCCATACCTCCAAGTCCTGTAGGACCAGATCTGAAGGCTTCTTGGCATTGCCAGCTGGGCTGTGCATGCTTGCTTCCTTTGCCTCTGTGGTCCTGCTTCCTAACTCTTCCAGTTACATTTCTTGGCTGATCCACAGAGGACATGGAGAGGATGTGTGGATACTCATGGTGGCCTCTCGGACTGGTCTTCTTGGTACACTGGGCAGCAGGAGATACAGGGAGCAAAGCCAAGAGCTGTGAATCGGTGAGACAGGTGTACAGTGCCAGAGGCTTTAACCTCAATGGGGTGCCCCTGTCAGAGATCTCAGGTGAGTGGTACAACTTATACTCTGATTCTTCAGGACAGCCAATGATGAAAGGTGGACATTGAGAAAAGATTCTTTTGTTTGTTTTGTTTTTGTGAAATGTTATTCACATGCCTTAAGAAAAGAACTAAATTGCAACGGTCAGCACAATCCTCAGCCACTCCAAACAAAAGCTGTAGAACTCAAGTAATATGTCAACGCTTTGTAGAGGATGGCTCAGAAGAGCAGCATGTGGCCTCCAGCTGTTGAGGAACTAAAGGTCCAAGCATGCTGTAACAGACAGCATGTTGGTACATATACCTCTTCAGTAGTTTGAAGGCATTGATCTTCTAATTTCTGCCTGAGGCTATGGGAGACCATAAAATGATCCCCATTTTATGCTCTGGAATTTCATCTTATTTTGCCAAATCTTCAATACTTGCCATTGTTTGGTTCCGTCACTGCATACATTGTCACAAGAGTCTGTTGAGTTCTGCTAGTAAGGAAGCCAGCAGGTCAAGATCCATTTTGTTGTAGTTCTGAAACTGTACTTATGGGTTCACATTGCTGTAACAAGTTTTTTATAATTCCTACACCAGCCCTTACCAACAAGGGTTCCAGTGAACCCTTGAGTCCCTCTAAAGGTTGCTAGGGGTTCCTTGAGCAAGGAGCAATCACCACTGACACCAGCAATCTTTGTAGATACTGTTCTCCTTATTAACCACCACTGTTATGAGCATTTAGTAGTTATTAGCAGGGGTTCTCTGAGACCTAAAAGTTATTTTAAAAGGTTCCCTCGTTATAACAAGGTTAGGAAAAGCAGAACTAGACTGTATCAGTCACACTGGAATTGTTAGTCCGATCAGTGGACTCAATACATTTTAGTGCTAATTATAAAACATGCAATAACCCACAACCACCAACCAGAAATTAGCTTTTAATTAGACCCCTTCTAACTTGCTAAGAGCTGTTTTCTGTTTTGTTGCCAGTGGCTGAATGCAAACCACCCTTTTTTGCACTGTTCTAATTAGAACGTTTTGTTCAAAATCATGGCAGCGAGAGCTGGAAAATAAATGTTTGAAGTCTCCTAATTTCAGTGTCTTAATTAGGCTACAACTGTCTACCTACTAGATAACCACTGAAGAGCTGTACTCTGAGCTCTGCTGCTCCTACTTTGTGTAGTTATCAACACAAATGAAATATGTTTCTACTTTAGTATATTTATGATTATCATTTGTTACCCAAGGAATAAATAACGCCAGGGACAGTTCTTTGTACTGTATATAACAGAAAAACGTCCAATAATTCTAAAAAAGGAAGTATTTTTCAGACGTTCTTATGTCCATCTAATGTATCTGTCAGTTGACAGTTATACTGTGCAGGGGCGGACTGACCATTTGGAAACTCGGGCACTGCCCGAGGGCCTGGGTCAGTAGGGGGCCCCACGAGAGGCCCCTTGGTACCTTTTTCATAGGCTTTTTTTAGTTTGGGCAAGGACACAGGGGCCCCATGGTCCCCTATTGCCCGGGGGCCCCATGAGTTGTCAGTCCGCCCCTGATACTGTGGTATGTATTGTAGCTTTTTCATAGACCATCTGACAGAGTATGGGGTGCAAGTAATTGTAAGATAAATTTGGGGTACAAGTAATGTTAATGCAAAACTCCATTGTTCTCGAATCAGAAATATCCTGCTACTGACTTAGATAGTATTCTAGTGATATAGCTATGGTATAGTATTCAACTAGTGGTTAGCACTTATACCTTGCAGCACTAAGGTCTTCAGTTCAAATCCCTAACAGGACATTGAATTTGCATGTACTCCCATTGCCTGCATGCATTTCCTCCAGGTACTCTGATTTCTATCCCCCCCCCCAATCAAAAGACATACTGGTAGGCTATTTGTTCCTTTCTAAATTGACCCAAGTATGTGTGTATATGCATGTGAGATAGGGACCTTAGATTGTAAGCTCCTTGAGGGCAGGGACTGATGGGAATGTTGAATATGCAAATTGCTGGCGCTATTTAAAAACATGTAATTATATAACACTTACACCCGACTAACCCATGTTCTATATGGTGGGAAAAATGTTAGGACCTGACTGCTCACAAATCAAAGAAACAAATTCTTGTTTATTAACTGATAGAATTACCAGACATGAATAAGGTATCACAGTCATGCATATCTACCCTGGCATTGTAGCCAATTTTCCAGTACCAGTTCAGTCCAATCCTCAAGTATAATTGCCTTGTATTAAGATTTCAGCCGCACACTGGTAGTGACAGCTTGGGGAGTTCTCTACCGAGCCCTCAGGTGTTTGCCAGCGAGAGACTTCTGAGCCGAGACCTGTTGGGACATGCTGTCATACAGTTGCTTTAGTCTGACTTCCTAGGCCAGTGACACATCAGAAAGCATTGCTGCAGTCATGTGATTATATATGGTAAATCATTTTTCATGACTGGAGGAAAATAGGTAAGACCTTGAAATGCTCTGCCAATGGTCAGAGTCCCTTAGCCTAGGTTCACAATAATGCAGTTCGGGAACCGCAGCGATCCATGCACATTTCCCGAACTGCATTCCAATCTCGCTGCCCTTGCAATCTGCTGCGGGTGTCAGTAAAAAGTTAACAACACCCCAAACAGGTCAGAAACGCACGGTGTTTTCCTGTACCGGATAGCATAGCACAAAATAACCATGTGATCCGGTTGCGGTGTGGCTGCAAAAATGTGCATGCACATCTTTGGTGTGATTTGAGCCCATTCAAAATTAATTGGCTCACATCGCACTGCACTGAATCGCTTGGGAATAGCACAGGCATGCAGTGCAGTTCCTGTGTGATTCACATGCAGTTCATAGTGTGAACCGAGGCTTAGGCTTCATGCACATGAACAATGAAGCTAAAAGTACGCTGGACGTACAATTTCTAGACATTTTCCCATGCCTTGGTAGCTGCAGGTGTTGCATAAAGCCTGCTGTACATGGTCATAGTCTTGTAAGTGCTGAAGCTTCTTTGCATTGGCATTTACCCACGCATGCGCATGCAACATATTTCCTGAAACTGGACGTTTTGAAAATGCCCAGAATTCTATACTCCTCATATTTTTAAGCTTTCTCCATCTGTGGTCATGAGACCTTCAAACAGTGAAACAGTTAAACCTAGAGCAAAAGCGATGCTCATGAATAAAGCAAAAGTTAGGAATCATTATTGCTTGGCCAGTAATGTGTTTATTATGGTCCATTCTTCCTCCTTTATTTGTGTTAGTAAACACTGTTTAATGACTGCTGCAGCTCTTAAGTCAGTGTTATATGGCAGTTATTTGTTTAAGTAGACTGATTTATGGCAACACTTGTAAAGCTGGGCACACAGAAACTATTAGAGGAGCTGCAAATGTTTAAGATAAAGAATACCAATCTTTAGACTTTATAAAATCACAAATATATATATAGATCAATATACAGTCATGGCCAAAAATATTGGCACCCCTGAATTTCTGTCAAATAATGCAACACTTCGCTCAGAAAATTGTTGCAATTACAAATGTTTAGGCATTCTCATGTTTATTTCTTTTGTTTGTATTGGTATGACACAAAAAAGTGGAGAAACAAAAAGCCAAATCTGACACATTCCACACAAAACCCCCCAAAATGGACAGGACAAAATTATTGGTACCCTCAATTTAATATTTGGTAGCACATCCCTTGGAAAAAATAATTGAAATCAGTTGCTTCCTGTAACCATCAATGAGTTTCTTACATTTCTCTACTGGATTTTTGGACCACTCTTCTTTCGCCAACTGCTCCAGATCTCTCAGATTGGATGGGTTCCTTTTCCCAACCGCTTTTTTGAGATCTCTTCACAGGTGCTCTATGGGATTGAGATCTGGACTCATAACTGGCCAGTTCAGTACTCTCCTGCGCTTTGTCATGAACCATTTCTGGGTGCTTTTTGACATGTATTTTGGGTCATTGTCTTGCTGTAAGACCCATGACCTCTGATGGAGACCCAACTTTCTGACACTGGGCCCTACATTGCTCCCCAGAATTCTTCAGTAGTTTTTAGATTTCATAATGCCATGTACACGGTCAAGACATCGAGTGCCTGAAGCAGCAATACAACCCCAAAACATCAGTGAACCTCCACCATATTTGACTGTAGGGACTGTACTCTTTTCTTTAAAGGCCTCATTGCTTTTTCAGAAAACAGTAGAATGATGGGCTTTACCAAAAAGCTGTAATTTTCTCAAAGCTTTGCGCATGCACAGTAGGGAACCGGCTGTGAACCTTGAGATTGTCCATGCTTTTCCACAATTTTTGTTCTCAAATCTTCAGACAATTCTTTGCTGCTCTTTCTTTTCTCCATGCTCCATGTGGTACACAGAGACACACAACAGAAAGGTTGCGTCCTTTTTTCACCATTTTAACCGGTTGCTGATGTGATTTCTATATTGTCAGCAGCTGTTAATTGATTACAGGAGCATCACAAACTTGGAATGCAGTTATTTCTTACAATTTTGAGAATGTGCCAGATTTGGACTTTTGTTTCAACACTTTTTTGTGGAAAGAAAGAAAGAAAGAAAAGAAAGCTTCTGTATTGAGCCTCACCAGTAGAATTACTATGAATCTTATCGGTTCCTGCACGAACCCTAGCATAGCTATTAACACTACAGTCCTACACCCCAGTCACACTGATCCCGACTCTGAAATCATGCGACTTACAGTGAAGTCACATGATTTCAAAGTCAGATGACATGCCGATTTGAGGTGCGAATTTGCAAGACATCTGACACAGATGTCTGTGCAAATAGCACCAAAAGTATTTAGAAATTGGTGCAGCTCCAACCAAGTAAGAACCGAACTAATATGACTGCTGTAATTGCAGACAATAAAGCGTGACTTGCCATTCGATTTTCAAGTCGTATGGCATGCAGATCGCATGCCAAGTTGCACCCAGTGTGACCGGGGTATAATTGTACAACCTCCTTTGAATTTACTAAAATACCTTTGAATACCAAAATTTTGTAATAAGAGGATCAATATAAAAAAGCCAATCTTATACAATCAGCCAGCTCCCTACATTACATAGTTGCTGGTAAATCTAAAGTTTGTACAGTTGGATTGTATAGGGTATGCTTTAAGCTCACCACGCATGTTACAATCTGATTGCAAAATTTCCGCTATATCTACCAATCCTAGATTGTAAGCTCCAAGGAGCAGGGCCCTCCTATCCCTCTTGTATTGAACTGTATTGTCTCCCGTTATATTGTAAAGTGCTGAGCAAACTGTTGGTGGTATATAAATCCTGTATAATAATAATATACTAACAAGAATGTAGTGCAAGGGCCTTCCTGATTGGACCCAAAACAACTGTTTAGGTAGGTTCTCATATTGCATAGTTTTGGAAGCTCCAAGGTTGATTGTACAGTCAGATTGTAGCATGTATGGTAAAGCTAAGAGAGATAGCAGATACATAGATATTTCTTTACCTGTAAGCCTCACCAGTGTAATTAGTGTTGATCTCATCAGTTTCAGTCACATAATGGCAACCGTTTTTTAGATCTGGATAGAGCAATTAGGGGTTATAACCACTTGCGGGTTTCTTACTGCATTTTTATCCCCCGACATTGCGGCTGCTTGGGTGCGGACGCATTTTAACCTTTTCATACTCTATCTAAAATGAAAAAAGAAATGTTTTTAGATATACTTTAACCTCCATTTATGTATAGCATTGAAATTTCTGTTCTAGCTCCTATACTGCTGGACAGTCCCAAGCTCATTAGACATAACAGTAGAAAATATAAAGGGGCTGTGATTCAGCAGAGCAAATCAAATAGGAGCCATTAACTGTGTCCTTGCAAATGTCAATAGCGAATGAGAACCCCTAGACATAGAACCATGATTGTCTATTAGGAAGGTGTGACATGCTGATTTGCTCTTCTTTGCTTATCCTGAGCAAAGACTGAACTACAACCACCAGCGATATGGCTGCATTCACACTTTCATGTGTTTTTGTGGACATCTGAGGCTTGAGCTTTTTTTTTTTTTAAATAATTTTTAGTTAATAGAAAATTAGTTACAAGGGGAAAAAAAGCATGCGTTATGTGCGTCTTTGTGCATTTTTGCTCCTACCAAAGCCTACAGGGGCAAAATATGTTTGAAGCTTGTAGCTCATGTACTTTTTCAAACTACAAACTCCAGCCCTGCTGTGTAAAAACTTAAAGAGACAGATACCAGGTCACATTCAGGTGCTTACACTGCTTCCCTTTAAAAAAAAGACATTGCGTCTTAGGAGGAGCCATTGGGCAGTGATGGGTGGTGGGGCCCAGCCCCACCCTGTGTGTCTTACGGAATACAGGTCTCAGGAGTGAGCACACACAAGATTGATCTGGCGGCACTCAGCAATGGGGTGGAGCTAAGAGGAGGATCAGGGTTGCTCTGTGCAAAGCCATAGCACAGAGCAGGTTAATAAAATAAAAACAAAGCTTTAGAACCACTTTAAGACCTGGTTCACACTAATGCGGTGTGGGAACTGCAGCAAATCCTGTTAGTTTCCCACACTGTATTGCAATCGCTTGGTGTCCATGCAATCTAGTGTGGATGTCAATGTTAAATTAACAACACCCTGAAACAGATCACAAAATGCAGTGCGATCGCCAGAATTCACATTGCATGGGTGTTCACACCCATGTGATGCAAATCAGGTGTGGAAAAAAAAGGTCCTGCACCTTTTTGGTGCAGATGGGATGTGATTTGAGCCATACAAAATGTATGGCTCAAATCGCATCGTACATACATTGCATGTGATTTGCACAGGAATGCGCTGTGATCCCTGTGTGAATTACATATGGTGTCCCGCATCGCACACATGTGAACCTAGATTAAGTCTAATATACCTACTACAAGCTTGACCAGCTATTGTAAACCAGTCATGAGACTAATAAAGAAGCTGTCATTGCTTACCTCCTTTTGAAGATACCAGTTGATTGACTATTATCCTGACCCCCAATTCTCAGTCCTTTGTGGAACAAGTATACAGATCAGGAAAGTCTGAGAAATGTAAGAATTCTTGCTGGAAATCGCAATCTACAATACTGCCTGATTAATATCTTAATGTATGTAAGTGAAAGCGAAGGACTAATTGAATTCTCTATAGTAACTGGGCCTCCATGACAAATTGGCATTGGATGATATATGAATATATTGTGTATGTTTGGCTTACACTTTACTTGTCCTGTATTAAGTGGACAAGTGTGCAGTGCTGGATGTTTATTATATGTGCATGCTGTACTCATGCAAAAAAAAAAAGGTAAAAAAAAACCACTGTAAAAAAAAAAAAGTACAAATTCCTTACCTGCATATTTGTTCTGGGTTCTGGACACTAGGGGCTTCTACACACTAAGGCAGCCCATAGATTATTCTATTTTTTTTTTAATGAAAACATTAATGACTCAGTTCCCTCATCCACACAATCAATGTGGATGGGGGAATCCTTCCACTGTGTCTTTGTGTTCTGACAACAGAGAGACTTACTTCCCAGCCCTCAGAATATACTGATCAGCACTGCCAGCTATAGCCAGCAGCACTGATTGAATGGAAATTTTCCAACAGGAGAGTTGTACAGAAATTAGTTGGTAAACAGACTTTTGTACAACCATCCTGCCCATATGTGAATCAAAACTTGTCTGGTCCCTGCTGATCTGTGTATGGCCAGCCGATAAGCCTGCACAGGAAAATAATGGCTGGTGTCTGCTCTGTAAGGGGGAGGCAACCAGCTAGTGTTGCCACCTCATCCCTTTAAAACTGAACACATATGAATTACACAGGTTCTGTGGCTAATTTAATGCAAATAAGGCACTAAGTTAAATTACCACCTTAATTAGCCATAGTACCTGTGTAGGTAATATGTGTTCGGTTTTAAAGGGATGAGGTGGCAACTCTACAACCAGCAGAAGGAGCAGTCAGCAATGGCAGCCTCCATGGCTCTCGCATGACAGGTGTCCTCCAGAAAGTAAGCATTTGAAGCGCAGAGAAAGTTGGATTAATTTTTACAAGTGGTACATAAAGGGCAGAAGGGCCTCCAGGCTTCATGGCTTATGACTTAGCAGGAAAGTCTATTTTAACGAAAATGTACTACAAATATAGATACATTTATATATACAGTGCTCAGCATAAATGAGAACACCCCAGCAGATTTGTCAGAAAACCTTTACTTTGCTTTCAGAATCAATATTTTCTATAGGACACTATACTACAAAATAATCCCACAAATTCGGGCCATTGCTTGCAAACAAGATTTGTTCATTTGCACACACAAAAAAGTATTTTTCCTAACAAATTCATTAAAGACCATGTTGCAAAAACAAATACCCCCTAATAAAAGTCTTAGGAGCAAAGCTAAATTTTAGACAACAAAATCCTAATTAACAAAAATTCAACTACAGGTGAGTCTAATTATTCAATAAACAGGTGTTAAACAAGAAAACCCCTTATTTCATGCTGTCTGCAATGGCACCACATGGAAGAGAGAGAAAATAATTTCTTTACACAAGAAAGGTAAAGGCTACAAGAAAATCAGCTTTACTTATCAGTCAGAATACTGTAGCAAATGTACTACAAAAATTTAACAAAGATGGAACTGCAACCATCTTACAGAGATGTCCAGGCCATCCATGGAAGTTAATATCTCGACAGGAGCGTCTTCTGATGAGAAGGGTTGAGGAAAATCGCCATGCAAGTTCACTGCAGTCAGCTAAAGAAATAGAAAGCCAAACTGGGGTGATCATTTCCCATGACACAATATGGCGTACAGTGCAGAGGATTGGCGTGCATGGGTGTCGCCCACGAAGGAAGCCTCTCCTAAAGCCCATGCACAAAAAAGCCCACCTAGAATTTTCCAGGGCCCATGCTGAAAAACAAGACTATTGGGACTCTGTACTCTGGAGTGATATGACCAAGATAAATGTTTTTGGAACTGATGGCTTCAAAACTGTACAAACAAAGAAAAATGCATGGTGCCTACAGTGAAGCATGGTGATGGCAGTATCCTTCTGTGGGTCTACATGAGTGCTGCTGGTGTCGGGGATGTGCATTTCATTGATGGTATCATGAATTCACAGATGTATGGCTCTATATTGAAAGAGAAGATGCTACCATCAGATCCGTGCCCTTGGTTGTTGTGCACTTTTCCAACTTGACAATGATCCAAAACACACATCTAAGGCCACTGCTGCATTTCTGAAGAAGAACAGGGTGAAAGTGAATATGTGGCCAAGTATGTCTCCTGATCTGAATCCAATCAATCACCTATGGGGAATTCTGAAGAGACAAGTTGAGCATCACTCTCCATCCAGCATCCAAGTTCTAAAAGAGATCGTTCTTGAAGAAGGAAAAAGATCAGTGTTGCAATATATCACCAACTTGTTCATTCCATGCCGAGAAGACTTGGGGCTGTCCTTACAAATCATGGAGGTCATACAAAATACTAGATGGAGTAGTTTTTGCTGTGGGGTATATTCATTTTTGCATCAACTAATTTGAAATCTAAGTTATATTATTAACCTTACTTTCATATAATGAGCTAAACAAATGTTCTACTATAACACTCAATTTTGGAAATTGTTCTTGTGTTCATTGAGATGTTGCTTAAAATCTTACTTTTCAAAAGGGGTGTACTCATTTATGCTTAGCACTGTGTGTGTGTATATATATATTTTTTTTTTATTATTATTTTTTTTTTTTATATGGGGGATGTTTAGCTCAGTGGTAGATGTGTTTTTAGCAGTGAGTACACAGCAAACAGGAAATATATTTAATGACATGGTAGCCCATGTTTATTAAAAAGGCAAAAAACAAAACAAAAGTCCAACATAAGCTTTCCCACACAGGGGTTTTTCTCCAACAAAATACAAATGTAAAATACCGAGCCACTTGGCTCTCTCTGGCCAGCAGTACTTCTGCTTGTTTGGGTCTCCCAGACCACTAGCTATTTCATGCACACAGCCTTGGGCTTCTTGAACACACACAGCCTTGAGCTCCTTAATGCACACAGCGTCTATCGCCACACAAAAGCTCTCTCAATGGTAGCACTGCTCCAACTCCCCTCTACTCCTCCTTTAACTCTCAGCAGACCATCATTATAAGGGCTGTGTGCACCAGGGCCCACACCCTGTTGGTTGTTCACAACACCCAAACGCTGATTTCTTCCCTCCTAAGGCACTTTGAAATCTCCCAGACTATGGAGCCCCATCCAGATTAGATTAGATTACATTTTCTCCTCTCTAAATCTATGCTGCATAGTCCTGCACTCAGCATATGTGCAATCCCTGTGTTCTTTTCCTGGCCATTTCTACCTATATTCCCCCACAGATAGAGCCTTGCACTGTTACAATATGTATACGTTATCAAGACTTTTTTTCAGTGGGAACACAGGGGAACGCAGTTCTGGCACCTCCAACACTGAATGTACTGTATGTAATGGCAAGGGGTGCTGGGATGTGCTGGAGGACCTGTTGATGCTGGCTGATGTGGGATCTATTGTTGCTTCAGGGGATCTGTTTTTGTAGGGGGTCTATTGTTGCTGGGGAGATCTATTGTTGCGGGTGGGTATATGTTGTTGCTAGGAGTGGGTCTTATGATGCTGGGGAGCAACTGTTGCTGGGAGAGATCTACTGTTGAAGGATGGTTCTATTGCTGCTGACTGCTGGAGGGTCTATTGATGCTGGCTGCGGGGAGACCTGTTGTTGCTGCCACTGGTCTGTTGTTGCTAAAGGGGTATTTTGTTGCTGGTGGTCCATTGTTGCTGGGGGTGTCTATTGTTGCTTGCTGCAGGGGATCTGTTTTTATGCTTTTCTTATCATTAACTACCTGCCGACCGCAGATAGCCGAATGACGGCTTCACTGCGGCCGGCCAGTTCTGGGTGGACGTCATATGACGTCCCCCCAGAACGCGCTCTGGGGCGCGCACCCGGCGATCTCTGTGATCGCTGTGTCCTACGGACACAGCTGATCACGTGATGTGGTAAAAGGCCAATCACAGCGGCCTTTTACCACCTGATCAGCGGTGTCCAATGACACGCTGATCAGAGGGAAATGCAAGTGCCGGTTCTCGGCTGCACTTTCCTCACGCTGTCAGATCGTGAGGAAAGTACTGCCGAGAACCGGCAGTTGTCACAGCGGGGATCGGCACCGATCATCAGAGCACTGATGATCAGTGCCCTGATGATCGGTGCCCAGCAATGCCACCCGCAAGTTCCGCCCAACTGTGCCCAGCAGTGCGCCCACTAGCTCCGCCCACCTGTGCCCAGCAGATCACCCACCTGTGCCCAGCAGTGCACCCACCTGTGCCCAGCAGTGCACCCACCTGTGCCACTCTGCAGTGCCACCTACCTGTGCCCAGAAGTGCCACCTACATGTGCCCACCTGTGCCCACCAGTGCCACCCACCTGTGCCCACCCACCAGTGCTGCCCACCAGTGCCACCCACCAGTGCAGCCCAGCAGTGCTGCCAGTCAGTGCCCAGGGGTTGTGCCAGTCAGTGCCGCCAGTCAGTGCCCAGCAGTGATGCCAGTCAGTGCCGTCTATCAGTACCCATCATCAGTGTCACCTATCAGTGCCGCCTATCAGTGCTGCATATTAGTGCCGCCTATCCGTGACACCTCATTAGTACTGCCTATCAGTGCCCTTTAGTGCTGCCTATCAGTGCCCATCAGTGCCGCCTATCAGTGCCCATCAGTGCTGCCTCATCAACGCACATCAGTGAAGGAGAAAAAATGCCTGTTTGAAAAATTTTATAATAGAAACAAAGAAACTTTTTTTTTTTTTTCAAATTTTTTGCACTTTTTTATTTATAGCGCAAAAAGTAAAGCGCCCAGTGGCGATTAAATACCACCAAAAGAAAGCTCTATTTGTGAGAAAAAAATGATCAAAATTTCATATGGGTACAATGTTGCATGACCGCGCAATTGTCAATCAAAGTGCGGCAGCGCTGAAAGCTGAAAATTGGCCTGGTAAAGAAGGGGGTATAAATGCCTGGTAGGCAAGTGGTTAATAAATTCCATACAAATCACGTAGCACCACAAAATAATACTTGGCTCTGTATTCTTTAAAAAGGCTATACTTGGAGGTGGGTAGGGGGTGGAACCAAGGAACAGTCCTTGAAGGTGGGTAGGTGGTGGAACCAAGAAACAGTGCTTGGAGGTGGGTAGGGGATGGAACCAAGGAACAGTGCTTGGAGGTGGGCAGGGGGTAGAACTAAGGAACAGTGCTTGGAGGTGGGTAGAACCAAGGAACAGTGCTTGGAGGTTGGTAGAGGATGGAACCAAGGAACAGTGCTTGGAGGTGGGCAAGGGGTAGAACAAAGGAACAGTGCTTGGGGTGGAACTAAGGAACAGTGCTTGGAGGTGTGTAGGGGGTAGAACCAAACAACAGTGCTTGGAGGTGGGTAGGGGTTGGAACCAAGAAACAGTGCTTGGAGGTGGGTAGGGGGTGGAACCAAGGAACAATGCTTGGAGGTTGGTAGGGGATGGAACCAAGGAACAGTGCTTGAAGGTGGGCAGGGTTGGAACCAAGGAACAGTCCTTGAAGGTGGGTAGGGGGTGGAACCAAGGAACAGTGCTTGGAGGTGGGTAGGGGGTGGAACCAAGGAACAATGCTTGGAGGTTGGTAGGGGATGGAACCAAGGAACAGTGCTTGGAGGTGGGTAGGGGGTAGAACTAAGGAACAGCGCTTGGAGGTTGGTAGAGGATGGAACCAAGGAACAGTGCTTGGAGGTGGGCAGGGGGTAGAACAAAGGAACAGTGCTTGGGGTGGAACTAAGGAACAGTGTTTGGAGGTGTGTAGGGGGTAGAACCCAGCAACAGTGCTTGGAGGTGGGTAGAACCAGGAAACAGTGCTTGGAGGTGGGTAGAACCAGGAAACAGTGCTTGGAAGTGGGTAGGGGGTGGAACCAACAAACAGTGCTTGGAGGTGGGTAGGGGGTGGAACCAAGAAACAGTGCTTGGAGGTGGGTAGAACCAAGGAACAGTGCTTGGAGGTGGGTAGGGGGTAGAACCAAGAAACAGTGCTTGGAGGTGGGTAGAACCAAGGAACAGTGCTTGGAGGTGGGTAGGGGGTAGAACCAAGGAACAATGCTTGGAGGTGGGTAGGGGGTAGAACCAAGGAACAGTGCTTGGAGGTGGGTAGGGGGTGAAACTAAGGAACAGTGCTTGGAGGTCGGTAGGGGGTGGAACCAAGGAACAGTGCTTGGAGGTGGGTAGGAGGTGGAACCAAGGAACAGTGCTTGGAGGTGGGTAGGGGGTAGAACCAAGGAACAATGCTTGGAGGTGGGTAGGGGGTGGAACCAAGGAACAGTGCTTGGAGGTGGGAAGGGGGTAGAACCAAGGAACAGTGCTTGGAGGTGGGAAGGGGGTAGAACCAAGGAACAGTGCTTGGAGGTGGGTAGGGGGTAGAACCAAGGAACAGTGCTTGGAGGTGGGTAGGGGGTAGAACCAAGGAACAGTGCTTGGAGGTAGGTAGGGGTGGAGGCAAGGGGTGACTTGTAAAGTGAGAGTTCCTGTACCTATTCTCTGAGAAAAAATGCCTTGCATGTTATTCAAGCCATTTTGTGGTTAACGTAATTAGAAATTACCTTTCAATCTGCAGCTGATATGATTTCCTGAACAGTCCCAGATTCAGATGTTGCTTCTTCATTACCAAGACAACTGGGAGCATACTTTACAGTGTCTATGTATTGTACTGAACTCCCCAATAAATGTCATTTTCTGCTCACATGATTTCCTCTTATTACAAGATGGGACTGGCCATATGACTATAGCAGACAGACCTTCCCACTTAGCACTCAGGAAGAACCAAGAGACTGGAATGCATTTGTTGGTATTTACCAGGCAGTGTCAGGTAAGAATTTTTAACAAAGTTTGTTAGAGTGGAGTTTGTTAAAGTGGTTGTAAACCCTCACATATACCCAGTGAAGTGACTGGCCTCAGGTGATACACAGAGATGAAACAAATCATCCTACATAAATTGTGCCTGTTTATCTGCAGCCTTCACTTCTCTACATCCATTCAAAGTACAGAATATATACGGCTTGTCTGAGAATTAAAAAAAAAAAGGAGGGGAGCTAAAATTACACTCTGCAGAGCTCAGTGAGGAGAGTTCTGAGAGCTGATTGGAAGGAAGAGACATGCCCTCCACACAGCTTACAGGAACAGAGCTAAGGCTGTAAATATCAAGCTGTGTGCTGGAGATCCCTCACCTGTCACCTTTTTTTCTCTTGATGTCAGAAAACTTGTCAGAAGTAACTTATGCAGATAGCAGAGGAATAAAGCAGCAGACAGAAATGACACTTAGCGTTCTTAATTGAGACAAGTACACATTATAGAGGGATAGGCTTTATTCATATTTCATGAATAAGGTTTTCAACCACTTTAACTGTTTCCCCAAAGAAATTTCAGGTTATAAATGTTCCATAATGTTTTTAAAACCTTAATCAAACATAGAACTGTTGTTTTCTGCATTGTTTTTATTTACATTCCGTCTACTAGCACATGTACAGAGAATGCTACACTTAAGGCATACCCCCAATGAAAACTGTCACAGTTGTCAGTATACTTATGTCAGCTCCCTAATGACTATTCAAGCTGTCAAGTGGCTGGTGTCCTGACTGCACACATGTACAGTATCATGACAACTGCAGATCTGAGAAGAGACTGAGATGACTCTGTCCTCAACAGATAGGAGTCTTTAGTTCTCCTTATGTGTCTTGTTCAGTGGTGGTCGGGTTTCAACCTTCCTTACCTTGGCCTTGTCTCTGAGCACTGAGCACCTTGTACTTCTGGGCACTCCAGGTAGGTTGTAGTTCTGGAATATGATAGCACTGAGGAATAATAGGTTCCTGGAAGCTTAAGTTTGATTCTTCTCAAATCTTTGGCATTTAATTTGAGTCTTTTTTTCTCAGCACATTTCTTGCGAACCTGTTTGACTATTTGCAACAAAACGTTTGATGGTTCAGTAACCATGCCCAAATATCTTAGCAATTTCAAGAGTGCTGCATCCCTCTGAAAAACTTTTTAACATTTTTGACTTTTCAGAGTCAGTTAAATCTTTTTTTGGCCAATTTTGCCTGAGGAAAAGAAGCCGCCTTATAATTACGCACACCTTGATCTCCTTAGGTGACACCGTCCCTCATTACACAAATATACATCACCTGATGCTTAAATCCGATAAGCATTCAAGTTTATACAGCTTGGAGTTGGAGAGTATGCATACACATGATTATTTGATCAACATGCTTACTTGCCTAATAATTGTGCACACAGTGTATTATTACAGCAGTCACAAAAAAATTGCTTGTAACATTGTTGTGTCAGTGGGTTTTGAGTGGCGTGTGAGATCCTCATTTACATGTGGGACCTAATGCTGGCAATAGACATTAGAACCAATTAGATCTGTGGATGCAATCTCCTTTCATATAAAGGAGAGGCGTGTGAACATACACTGTTGTATTGACCATCTCACTTGCTCATGAGCTGTGCTGAGGCAGGCCATGCGTGATTTTTTTTTATAATTCAATCAGCAGGTTAAACGAAAAAAAAAATGATCCGATTCACCCATCAACACGTTTGAGGTGGATGGGGGAATTCTTACCACTGTGGTATTGTATTTTGACAGTGGGGAGCCTTCCTCGCCATCAGAATACAGTGATCAGTGTTGTTGGGTTTAGCTGGTGGCACTGATCGGTCAGAAAAAACCCAACAGGTTGGTTGTACGTAAGTCGATTAGTAGATCAACTTGTGTACAACTAGTCCGCCCTGTCCCTGCTGAGCTGGACAAATTTTGATCCTTGTATGGCTAGCTTTAGAGTGAGCATACACCCCACTAGTTATTTCTCAGGGAAACAGTGGTAACTGGACAAAAAAAAATCATCTGTTATCTACAGACACAATCCAAAAAATTAAATATAAATATGTGAAATAACTCACCGTGTGAAGATCAACCTTGATGGTAGTTGGTTGTGAATGCACACAGAAATCTGAATCTTCTGGTACTTCAATAAAAATGAACAATTATACCTTGCAACCATTTGTGTTTAACCCAGTGGAGCAAGGTGGGGGACCATTATGTACACATCTCAGGCACCAACTTTCCAACCTGTCTAATTACTGCTCTGCCTCCCCTGGCATCTCTTAGGTAGCAGTGTCTACTCATGTCATGGACATTAAAGAGGAATTCCGGGCAAAAACCTCTTTACATGTCCATGCTGCTGATTTCCTACCTTCATTGAATATGTCATCCATCTGCTGGTTCACTCGGTAATTGCAATGAGATAGCCTATTCATTTTCATATCAAACAGTTCATTCTCTTTGGTTCCTGTTTTGAAGACCAGTGGCTGTTATGCCTCCTATTCCCCCAGCCATTGGTCTTGGCAGATCCCTGCTGTAACTCTTTCTCCAGGAAGCAGTGATGTAATTTAGCCCCGCTTGCAGTGGCGGGCGGGCCGAGACTCTCAAACACTTTCAACATGTACAAGCCTAGTGTACCCGTCCACATTTACTACAATTCCCAGATGTTGATGGGAACTGTAGTTTCCTTTTACTATAGACTAAAGAGAATGGAGAGGATTTGATGTAATCCCTGCTGTTACACCTCCTGGTTGGCAGTGCAGATGCTGTTATCTTCTGAATTACAAAGATTAGGTCATGACAATTCAGTAAGACTTTTCTCCTAAAAGGTAAGGATTTTTAAAGTTGTATTAACTGTTTAGTGTTTTGTGTAGGGGGTGTACTAATGGGTGATTTTTTTTTTGTCTATCCCGGAGTTCTTCTTTAAATCAAAATGTTTTCCAGTAAAAAATAACTGGAAATACTGTCCTCAAATCTCTATGAACATATTAACACTTTTTATTTTGTTTGAGATAGATTGGAGAGAAATTAAACATCTGTCAGGTTTTTATTGTCCCAATTAGGGGGATTCATCCTCTTTATTTGTCATGTACACAGTTATTAGTGAAAGAAAATCTGAGATTTTGGGTTGTCCCCAGAACAGCAAGGCTTGGTTCACACTGTTGTGACTTGTGATCCGTCTTCTGAGACCCCAAATTGCATGACATGTAAAATCCCATGTTTGTCAATGAGAGCTGTCTTAATTAGCATTACTGCAGTTGCTCCGACTTTAGAAAAGGTTCCTGTACTACTTCAAGGTGACTTCTATCCGACATGTGCCCATAGACTTTAATGGAAGTCACCTCCAAGTTAGATCCTTATCTATATTGATGTGATTTGGATCCGACATTACAGGCATTCCCTGAAAGTCGCTTCAAAGACGCATCAAAGTAGTACTTAAGTCACCAGGAAGTCGCCTGGCAAAGTCGCACAACTTTCTGGTCACAGAAGTGTGAACTGAGACTAATAGAGGGGAAATCGTCCAATTTGGCCACTGGTTCTGGTGAGATTTACTCTCACCTCCTCTTTTGGCTATGGGAGAGGAAATGAAGTGAAATCTCTGCAATGGGACACGGATGGCACAAAAAAACAAAACCTTGACAGGCGTTATAACCCTCCCTTACTCTATCCAAAGTGAAAAAAAAGTTTTGCATTTTGTTTTATTGTAAGCTGGCCACATACTAATCAAAATTCAGCCAGCCTCTGCTGGACCGGCCAAATTTCAGTGTTCTGCCTTTGCTTCTTAACATACTAGATTGTAAGCTCGAAAGAGCAGGGCCCTCAAACCCCTCGTGTAGTGTATTGTTACTGTCTTGTCTCATATTCTGTCCCCCTTGCTACTGTACAGCGCTGAGCATACCCTTTGGCACTATATAAATACTGTGTAATAATAATAATACGTCAATTATTTAATCAAATACTGTTGGTGTCGAAGAAACATGTCAATAATATTTGTGATGATCATCGGCTGTAACCAATCAGCTGCAGCCACTGATCAGTGTATGCTGATAGCACTGGGTACCACTGTCAGAATACAACGTGCCAGCATGAGAGGGCGGCATGGCCACCTGTACAGAATAAGGCAGATTAACGGTTCTTAGTTTGCTTGAAAGAGAAATGATAACATTATATCCCACGTTCCTATTGAATTCTTTATAAAGGCTCTGGGATGTCAGCATGAACAAAGCTATCTGTATTAAGAACTGATAAAAAAAACCTGCAATTAGTGCATGTATCAAGTGTAACAATAAGGCCAAAACCCTTCGCAGTGTCATTCTGGATGAAAGAGCCATTGCAAATAGATGGCATGCAATAGCATCACACATAAGAGGTACTCAGGATTGATTTGTGTGCATGGATTAATGAAGAAAAATAGCTTTGGGGGGCAGAGCACAGTTGAAACAAGATAAATCTGTAATCAAGGAAGTCATCAATGCTATGAGGTTTCCCCCTGAGGTTATCAGAGGAGTGAGAAAGGGGAGAGGAATGTGTGACTCACTGATCAGTTCTGTGCCTGGAGAAGAAGAGCTGGATGGTTGGACAATGGAGAATAAGGAGTTGAAGATCACACGGACAGGAGAGTGACAACAGTCAAGGGTCAGATGAAGGTAGAGGTAGGGGACTTTTGAGCATATGACTAAAGCTGGCCATAGATGATTCTTTTTTTTTTTTTCACTGAAGGAAAAAAAAAACCTAAGAGTTTTCTCCACCCACACAAGCGAGGTAGATGGAGGAATCCCCCACACTGGGGCATTGTACTTAGACAGCGGCTGCCACTGATGTCAGAATACACTGATCAGTGGTTGCAGCTGCTGATCCACAAAAATTTTCCAATGTGTATTGTAGTCTGTGTCTTGTGTCTAATGATCGTCTTCTACCAGACAGGGATAGCCACACACAGATTGAAATTTGGCCAGTCCCTGCTGAACTCGCTGAATTTTAATCTATTCAATCTCAGGTATAGGAGCCCTTACTGCTATGCTTTGTGTTAAAGGATAAGTTCACCTTTCTTGAAAAAAATATAAAATGCACATCTTGTTTTCCTACAGGAGCCCACAGAGCATTGCACCCATGATCAGTGGATTGGGGGTGCAATGTCAGGCTCCTGCAGACACTTTATCCAGCTTCATGATTGTGTATGGGTTCATGTTTGAAAGCTGGAGAAAGTGTCAGTGGGATACAATAGAGTGCTCATCAGCGCCCCTTGCAGTTTATGTAGATGACTACAAGCCATTCACAGTTTCTTCATTCACAGATTGCTGTGAATAAATGACACAGCTATGCGGGCAGAGGTTCCCCTCCTGCTGTCACAGAGGAAGGGGTGAGGGGAGTGACTGGGGCAGGTATTGGAACATGTTACATATTTTTTGAGTGTGACACAGGGTTTTGGTCCATCTCCTTGACTTAGAAACCCTTGTTCAAATATTTTACACCTTTCTCAGATGCCAGTTATGGACACCTACAAAAGCCTACCATTATCTATCTATATGCAGTACTAGTATTTTCTGCTAGTAGTACAGTTCATATAGTGACAACTCTAAGGAGCCTTATATCACTGATGTATTTGGTTAAGCGCTGTGAATTTCTGTTATGCCATTGGGGCTTGTCTTTCACATGAGCTGCCGGGAGGAGGTAAAAACAGGCAGTTGAGCCACAGTTTTACCACCTACCTGTACACGTTCCATGGCTGTGATGCTTTGAAACTCGCTCACTGCGGTCAATAAGTCTGTACCACAAATGTTTGGCTTGCAGTTTCTGTACAAAATTCCTGTTAGACTGGAAAAAAACATATTTTTAGTTACTTTGCAAGTCTACTTAAATAAATTCTCGGCATGGCACATAAACAAAATATAATTTTTCAAAAGTTTTACCTTTTATACCTAAAACGCAGTCCCTGAGCACCAACCAAGTAACTGGTTGAAAATGATGTGATCAGTCTGCTGCAGGCAGGAGGAAGCATTTCATCAGTCTTCCTTCCTTCAGGCCTTATGCACACTGGAGGATTGATGCATGTGTGTTGAATCCTGGTGTATTTGGATGGGAGGCACAGGTATAGTGTCCAGGCACGCTGCCTGCAGCCCATCAAAATATATCTCAGGCTGAAATACGCAGCAGCTGAAGTAGCAAGTGGTACTCGCATTTAGAGCTGTTTGCGTTTTGGGACATATGCCCGGAATGCAGAATTCCAGGGTAGATGCTGACCCTGGGTAATGGTTGGACAAAGTTGGTTCTACCCCCCTGGAAAGGTAAGCAGATGAAGACATTGTCAGGGGGGGTAATGTGGTCTCTGTGAAATGTAATAAGTGATGTCTCTTAGAGTGCAAGCTCCAAGGTGCAGGGCCCTCCTAACCCTCTTGTATTGTTGCTGTATTGTCTCCCATTATATTATATATAAAGCAAACTGTTGGCGCTGTATAAATCCTGTATAATAATAATAATGTAGGTGTTTCATTTACACATTTCTCTGCATGAATATACTAAGCATGAAGAATCATAGCTGATGCTAGGTTGACTTTAAGGGCTCATCCACTATGTACGGAGACCTGCGTTGTTCTGAACCTGATGCAAAGTCTCTGCATGGGGACTTTGAAAACAGTTGTTTTCTATGTGCCCCGTTCACACCATGATGGACCAGAAAGGTGCAGAAAGTGCTGCATGTCTCCTAGATTGAAAGCTCTAACAAGCAGGGCCCTCTGTTTCCTATTGTATTGTAACTGTTATGTCTACCTTCATTTTTTAAAGCTCTGCACAAACTGTTGGCGCTATATAAAACCTGTATAATAATAATAATAATGTCTCAGACTGTTTACACACCACACCAGAATTTTGGTGCATAGAAATAAATGAATTTTCACTTTATGACATTTCAATGAAGTTAAAAAAAAAAAAAGTAAATAATGTCTTACATTATAAAGACAAGACACAATTCATATAGAACGATCACCAGCCGTGTGCATGGATCATTTTGTTGTAGCAAAATTCTATAGATGACATATACATGGTAATTATTTGTATTATTATTATACAGGATGTATATAGCGCCAACAGTTTTCCCCCAACATGAGGGCAGAGCGTACAGTTAACATACAATTCAACACAGGAGGAATCAGAGGAAGCAATTAGAGCTGTCATCATACATGAGTACATTCTGTAATAATATATTGTATAATATAATAGTATATTACAGACATATCGTGTGTGGATATATAATGGAAATAAGCATGGTCAAACATTATTTAGAAGCTCCCATCTGTTGTTTTGTGGAATTATCATTGGAATCATCTTTCTATTTGAGGTACAGTAAGGGTAGCTGTTTTGTCTTGCTGCAAACACACAAATATGCTGTATAGGCAGTGCGGCTAACAGAGGGCTTGGATATCTTAAAATAGGTGTTTCTATAATAAGCACATAACTGGAAGGCTCATAATAAATATTAAAACTGATGATGGAGAGAATAACAAGTGCTGCTCCTGTTCCCTGTAATGTGTTGCAGAAATTGTTGTTTACCCTCTTATGTAAACCCAATCACTAAAATCTAACATAAGCTTTTATCATGGTAATGTCATTTCAAAGGTAATTTTTAATATTTTTAAATCTGTATCTTTTATTAAAATAATACATTGTTATCCTGCTGTAAATGTCTTTGTTTAGGCATTTTCTGTTATAGGGTGGCAACGTTCTGTTCCTGTCTCCCAGTTATGCTCTTGCATTTTCACAATGTCACACGGGCTTCTAATGGAGACTAAGCCCTGGTTCATATATGTGCGTTCCTGAGGGCCAAGTTTTGCACAGGCACGAGAGCCCGTTCATTTGAATGGACTCCTGTGCCCCGGGACATGCAGGGAAGAAGTCCCTGCACTTCTTTGGAAACCGCAGCCCGCACGGGAACCTCTGTTCCTAATGCGGTTGCAATTTCGAGTGCGGGCGGCGTGCCATTAGAATTAATGGCACCCGCCCACAGGTCCTCATTCTTCTGTGTGGTTGGTGCGGCTGCACAGATTTTTGTGTGAATCCACAGCGGCACCACCCGCACATATGTGAACCAAGCCTAAGGCCTCATGCCCACGGGGTGTTTGCCCATCTCTCGTCTTTCCTCCTGGCAGCAGAGTTTTGGCAGAAAAAAATGCTTAACACTAAACGCCTATGTGTGCATGGACATATAGACTAACATGCAAGGGCATTTAAAGGCAGAAACAAAAAGTCAACTGCCCCTAACAGCAACTTTGAAAACTTCCAGTGTGCTTGAGGACTCAGCAAAATCCGGATGCGTTTCCACATGCTCTTTTTTTTATGCTTTCCGGTGTGTTTTTGATGCATTTTCAATGCATCCACTGCATTTTTCTCCTGCTTTTTTCTGTTAAAGTTTCCTGTATTTTCTCTTCTTTTTTTTGTGCTTTAATGAGCTCCGTTATGTTTTTGATGCAGTTTTTAAGCATTCCAGTAAGCTTTGGTGCTTTTTTATGCTTTTTGTTGTGTTCAAATATATTCCTTGCCGAAAAAATGCAGCTTGTTCTACTTTTGCTGACTGTACAGTGCCTTGTATTGCAAAAACACAAGGCATCACCCCCCCACAGCCGGCATAGAACAGACACTATCTCAGATGCTAAAAAGGATTGTTTTAGCGTGTAGCTAGTGTGAATAAGCCCCTAGGGTTTACATTTTCTTTATGAGCATCCTATTGATGACCTGTTTTCAAGGATGTGAAGAAGTCCTCAGGAGTCTAAAGCGACACAAGTAGAATTTTGTTAGAACGTTCTTACAGAAATAGTCAGAACATTCTTTCTTGCCTTCATTAAGTCAGCTAGTTTAGTTGGAAATATTTCATCCAGACCTGCTATTTGAATGGCATCCCAGACGTATTAAACATGTTCCATTACAGTATGTACAATTTTTCCCGTACGAAAACCACATTCCCAGTTAAAGTTTTGTTCATTCGATAAAAAGTTTCCAGCCTGCTCTTTTGATTTGATCCCACCAGCTATTAGAAATTTGAACGAATGTTCTGAAATCAGTTGTTTTTAAATGAAATTTTAACTGGGCGTACCCATCATTATATGTTAAAGAGGAAATAGAAGCATCTTATGTGTTTTAGTTATTCACTAAAATATTAGTTTAATATAAATCATTTTACCATTATCTAGGAACCATGTGATCTTTGCGTAGGGTTGTAGGTGAATTTTAATCATAGCAATAAATAGTTTTTTTTTTTTCATTGAAAATATTAACATGATTTGTTAAAGCCATTCTCTAGGCAGATATAAAAGCCACAAATTAATGCAGCGCTGTAATCATTAGTATATATTGTAATTTCAATGCACTTTTCAGATGCAGTCAGCTTAATACCTGAATTTGATCTGGTATCAGCCTTCCGCAGTCCCTGTACAGCAGGGCTGGAGTGAGAGAAGAAGAAGCACCACAAGGAGACAATCAATTATTGTGCCTGCAAGAAGCATGCTAATAGGAGGAGAAAGCAGAGTGAGAGAGAGATGATGTCATCACTGTGCAGCTTCTCCTTCACTGTCCAGTCACAGGCTGGAGGTGGGTCCAGGATGACATGGGTTCAAAGCAAGTGGGTTGAATGATGCTGGACATCAGGCTGAGAACAGCTAGTGGCAGAAAGAAGTAGTATGGGAAAGAGCTCTGGATAGAAAAATATTTCAGCAAAAGCTGCTTTTTATTTTATCTTTTATTGGGATATTCTTTTTTTTATCTTGGTTTAAAACTGACATTGCCTTACTGATTCATTTGCAGAGTGAATTTTAATGATAGGTCCATTATAAGTTAAAACAAGCACTAAAACAAAAAAAAAGAAAAGGAACAACCATAAACTATAAGAAGAGCATTCATGTTCAAAGTTCTTACCTTTCATGACCCTAATCTCAAACCTTATAGAGTACATTCCCTGGGGTAATAGCCTCCTTTGAAATAATTACTGGTGCGGTTTTAGAGGCTCACGCTCACAGGTGTTGTTTTGGTTACCTTTGTAAAGGGTCTCCTTCCATGACTTTAGTTTGTGTTTTTTTGATGCATGGGAGGGAAGACCGTCCGTAAAGTATAGTGTGTGCCTGAAAAAGTGATCCCTACTTAAAGCAGACCTTCATCTAAACGTCAAACTTGGGCTGTCCATACCTATACAAATTTCAGCCAATTTGTAATGATCTGGCCAAAATTCACTCCATGGGTGACTCTTACCTCTTTGCCATCCAACATCCTTTGATTAAAAAATTGAAGGAGCTGGACTGAAATTTTTGGGCCAAACAGCAGCTGCATTTAATAGGATGCATCAGCTGCCATGTTGATTCTGATGTCATCGAGAGGCCTCCCAGCTGTTCTGGGTTCAGCTGGCAGGCCTCACGAGGACATGCCACTAGGCCTGCCAACCTCCTCTGTGATTGAAACAGTAAGGCCTTCTGGGACATGTGGTGTACACATCCTAGGAGGTACGGGGGGCACAGTACACGTCATTCTCCTAGGTGAACGACGTGTATAGGAGACAGGTCCAAACCCGTTTTTCAAAAAAAAAAAAAAAATGTAAACAAAAAAAAGCCACTACACAGGTAGCAGAGTGGGAGGGGTGGGCAGGAGGCACTTTCAATCTGCTTTAGGCCTCATCAACATAGGATTTGTACGGTGTAAGAATCCAGCATATTCTTGTGGTTGGATTCACAGGTGGATGAGGATAATTGTGCTGGTGGATGTAATCGCACTTGAAGGGTTTTCCTGCAGTTATGGATAGATGATCATCTCAGCACACTCCCATAGCTGTGACTGCTATCAGCCTGGTAACAGGGTCTCTTTAAACATCAAACTATCTACTAAATGGAACTTTACATCAGCCTAACTCCAGCTTTAAAATAGAATTCCAGTCTAAATCTCACCCCTCTCCTAACACTTATGATGACTAACCTATGTAAACAAGAGGTATATACTTACCTGGTTTCAGCTCCGATCACGTGACCTGGCTCCCCTGTGTCAGCCAGTGGCATCTGCAGGGCAGAGGGGAGAGTGCTGACAATGGTTCCGACATGGGATCTTTTGGGTGACTTCACCACTTCCAGGTATTCCCATCCATTGTTGAGTGTTCTCTTCCCTTCCCTGTAGCCGCTGAACTGCAGCGGGCTGAGAATAGGTAAGTATATACATCTATTTTACACAGATTAGTCAGCACACATGTTAGCAAGGGACATTTTTAAGACTAGTTAAGTTGAGGCTGGAATTCTACTTTAAAGCATGAAAGCAGCTATAAGAGCACTAGAGGGAGTTTGGATTGTGCATGCAGAGCATTCTGTAAACAGTTCTGATGAACTTGCAGTCGACTCCAATGGAATGAGGGAGCAGATTGTAGAATAGTGGTAGCTGGTACCAGCTTGGCAGTGGGTGAACAACAGTGGCCAGAGCTGGATTTGTAACGTGCCCAATTTAATGTTCACTCCAGCAGCAAGTGTCCAACCAGCTTCAGACCACGCAAAGACATGATCCAGTTGATGCATGTCCTTATCTGAAGATATAGTCAGCACATATATTTTATTTTTTGGGCAAAAAAATTTCTTGGGCCAGAACAAACATTATGTCATATATCAGTAACAAACTAATTGAACTAACATCCAAGTTGGCACCAATCCTAAAAATCCAGGCTGCCAGATACAGATGATCCACACTTTCTCTGTTAGATGTGTTGACACATACTGAAGTTTTTTTCTGGTGTTCAAGGACCATACTTCCTGAGGTCCAGTAAACAATATAGTCTGCTCCTTTGATGATGTGGCAGGCATCAAGGGTAGGTTGGACTGGGCATCTGACTGCTCACCTGGTCAACCTGTTACTATGACGTATGGGTGTTCTGTAGGTCATTATGAAGAACAGAGCAGCAAGGGCATGCATGTGCCACTTAGATTTACTTGTATGCCAATCTATCATATCTGGGGTCCTTAATTGCTTGCCATACATTAGAATGCACCCTTGTCTACAAAGGATGAAATGACTCTTCTATTACCCCAGTGCTAGGGTAAGAGGTTCTCATTTGGAAGTCATACTAATTTATGGAAAACCCATCCTATTTCAAGGCAATGCTTGAAGTAAAACTTGGACTTGAGAGCCCTTTTACAAATGTGTGATAAAAATATACAATAAATATAAAGACCACATAGGTATCTAAAAGGAGAATAGTTTTAGCTTTCCAATGAGTAAGCTTTCATAGAAGTGTGTGTCACTTACGGTAATCTCTCACAATGCACTTGGTTACAAAAAGGAGAATGTAAATTGATTCTGAGGACAAATATAATGTAGCTCTGAGTATAGTGAGTATGGAAGAAAACATTTACTGTGTATGGAGGTTGGGAGGGGGGGGGGGGGCTGCACACAGAATGAATGCAGAGAATGTATTAAGGTAAAAAAAAAAACCCTGCAGCCTTTAGAACCACTTTAATAAATATTTTCCTAAAGTAAATTTCTGTCTGTTTTTCTTTTGACTAGCTGTTGATTTGCTAGAAAAAGATTAATGTAATATAAAATAAATAAATACGAATATATATACACTGCTCAAAAAAATTAAAGGAACATTTTGAAAACACATCAGATCTCAATGAGGAAAAATAATATGCTGGATATCTATACTGATATGGACTGGGCAATGTGTCAGGAACATAAGGATGCCCCATCGTTTGATGGAAATGAAAATTTTCAACCTACAGAGGACTGAATTCAAATACACCCCGAAAATCAAAGTGAAATAATGATGCAGCAGGCTAGTCCATTTTGCTGAAATTTCTTTGGTACTTTATAATTAGTAGTTTGTATGGCCCCTGCGTACTTGTATACATGCCTGACAACATCGGGGTATGCTCCTAATGAGACGAAGGATGGTGTCCTGGGGTATTTCCTCCCAGTTCTGGACCAGGGCATCACTGAGCTCCTGGATAGTCTGAGGTACAACCTGGCGGCGTCAGATGGACCGAAACGTGATATCCCAGAGGTGTTCTATTGGATTTAAGTCAGGTGAGCGTGGGGACCTTTCAATGGTATCAATTCCTTCATCCTCCAGGAACTGCCTGCATACTCTCGCCATATGAGGCCGGGCATTGTTGTGCACCAGGAGGAACCCAGAACCCACTGCACCAGCGTAGGGTCTGACAATGGATCCAAGTATTTCATCCTGATACCTAACGGCAGTCAGGGTGCCATTGTCTAGCCTGTAGAGGTCTGTGCGTCCCTCCATGGATATGTCTCCCCAGACACTCACTGACCCGCCACCAAAATGGTCATGCTGAATGATGTTACAGGCAGCATAACATTCTCCACGGCTTCTCCAGACCCTTTTGCATCTCTCACATGTGCTCAGGGTGAACCTACTCTCATCTGTGAAAAGCACAGGGGGCCAATTCTGGTGTTCAAAATCGAGCTCTATGGTGCCAGGCAGAGAGCACAGGGCCCACTAAAGGACGTCGGGCCCTCAGATCACCCTCATGAAGTCTGTTTCTGATTGTTGCGTCAGAGACATTCACACCAGTGGCCTGCTGGAGGTCATTTTGTAGGGCTCTGGCAGTGCTCATCCTGTTCCTCCTTGCAGAAAGGAGCAAATATTGGTCCTGCTGATGATGGGTTAAGGACCTTCTATGGCCCTGTTCAGCTCTCCTAGAGTAACTGCCTGTCTTCTGGAATCTCCTCCATGCTGTTGAGACTCTGCTGGTAGACACAGCAAACCTGGCAATGGCACGTATTGATGTGCCATCCTGGAGGAGTTGGACTGCCTGTGCAACCTCTGTAGGGTCCAGGTATCGTCTCATGCTACCAGTAGTGACACTGACCCTAGCCAAATGCAAAACCAGTTAAAAACAGTCAGAAAAGATGAGTAGGGAAAAAATGTCAGTTGCCTCCACCTGTAAAACCATTCCTGTTTTGGGGGTCGTCTCATTGTTGCCCATCTAGTGCATCTGTTGTTAATTTCATTAACACCAAATCATCTGAAACTGATTAACAACCCCCTCTGCTACTTAACTGACCAGATCAATATCCAGGAGTTTAATTGACTTGATGCTATACTCTGACTAAAAAGTTTTTCTTTTTTTTTTTTCAACCACAGTTTAAATTTTCATACCTGCTGAATGTTTGTTCTTTAATTCAGCTGGAAACAATCAAAAATGATTGAAAACAATATTGCATACAGGTCTATTTTTCTACAGTTAGAATTACAGTCTTGAACAACTGGATGGACTGAAGGACCAGACTATATAATGTGTGAACACAATAGATTGGGGTGACTCGTTTCCATTTGCATGCAGCAGCACAGAACAAACAAAATTTCCACTTTGTCATCTGTACATAGAGCTGTGATCTGAATATAAAATTTGCCACAACACTTATTGTAATAACTTTATGATGCCATAAACTGTGATGTGCCTATGTGGGTTTCCTCCGGGTACTCTGGTTTCCTCCCACACTCCAAAGACATGCTGGTAGGTTAATTGGATCCTGTCTAAATTGGCCCTAATATGTGTATGTATGAATGTAAGTTAGGGACCTTAGATTGTACACTCCTTGAGGGTTAGGGACTGATGTGAATGTACTGCTGTGTAATAATAGGACCAAAACTAGACATGGATTGTATTTATGCTTGTTGAGCACAGATGTTACATGTTCCTGGTTCTGTCTAACCACAACCTGAATAAACGTCTATACTGCTCAATCCATACACTGCTGTGTGCAAATGACTGCTGGGGCAAGTAAAAACATCCTATAGCATAGGATAGGTGCTAACTAAATTTACAGGGACAGGGTCAAGTGTTGTGAAATTACCTTTAGAGACTTTTGTCCCTAGAAAAGTCTTTTATTTCTGTTATTACCTTAAATAAAAGTAGTTTTACAAATTTTTTGAAACCTATTGAAATTATCTTGACTTTTTCAATTGATACTGTATGTGAAGGTATTTAGAAACATCTTGCAAGATTTTGGACTCTGTATAAACTCCTAGTGACTAGATCAGCCTTTCTCAACCTTTTCAACACAGAGGAACCCTTGAAATAACTTTTTGGTCTCCGGGAACCCCTGCTATAAAATACTACATCTACAACTCACAGTACGTTAGTGTGATGGTCATTGGAAAGAATGCTCCTCACACTTGCTGTCATTTGGTAATAATCTCGTCCTTACAGATAGCTAAAAAGATCAATGGTGTCAGTGGGAACATATCTAAGAGGCAGAAATTGCCCATTGGTCAAGGAACCCTGGTTGAGAAACCTGGGACAAGAGTGTACAACCTGGACTGTGGTCTCACGGGAGATTCATGTGGTTAAGCCCCTCTGCTCTAATAGGAACTATTGTGATTAGATAGAATAGTATGTAACTGATGTAGGTATTGTTGAATGGATGAACTAATTAACTAGGTGTGGGAACTGTATCAGTGGCCTCCATTAACAACAAAGGTGTCAGTAGATGTGTCATCTGATTTCTTTTTGGTAGGGAAATATATTTAAAACACTGTGAGGAACCTTTTTGATTTCCTTGCTGACAATTAAAATGATAGAGTGTATATATATATATATATATATATATATATATATATTATCCATGCTAAATAAAAAAAATGCTGTCATTAGATTATGTAATACAGAAGCAAGAACCATTTTCAGTACAGTCAGAGTGAAATAGTCCCTGACAACCTTTTCTCTTCAGATGGGAATAAAAAATGTTGTGTCTCTTCTAATCAATTCTTAAAGGGGCGGTCTTGTCTGCCATTTTCTGCTCTTCCTTTTCTGTTGCCAATGCCTCCTTCTATACATCCTATTGAGTTTCCACCCTGCATTGTGTGCTTGCTTGTTGACACAATGGCTGACAGACCCCTTTGTTTTCCAGTGGATCCCTGTAATTAATCTTATATTCTGCTCAGGGGTGAATAGACCAGTTAGTCTATGAAATGCCTGAACCAGAGAACACTGGGACTAAATGTCTGAGGCAGGAAGAGTCCGCATATGATATGTGTAATTCACAATAAGACATCTCCTCACAGTTCCCTTCTCTGGGGCAGCACGGACAATGGACAGCAAACAAGCTTTGGTACGCAATATTATTTGTAATAATAAGTCAGGGTAAGGATTCTCCCATAGTTATAGGATTTCTGTAATAAGCAGAGCTAGTGTCAGCTGTACAGATCATGTCAGTTATGGATCCAAACATGGATTCAGGCTTAACACAGAGCTTCAATAGTATTTTAATAAAACCGACAAGCTCTGCACCCTCGTACTTGAGACAGTTTCTGACGCAGAAAACATAACAACGGCATAGGAAACCATATTCTATAAGTTTCTATGCTAACATCATGTAATTAAGACCCCGGTCACATGAGCATTGCTGAGGCATTGGTGATATGGTCTCTCCTAAAGGTGAAGGACAGCTAAGCAGTGGAGGTGAAGGACCAGCTCTGCCAAAAAATCACTGTCCTGAACCCACATCTCTGGCAATGGTAACATAACTGGACACAGGGAAATCATGGATATTGGTAGTCATGAACTAGCAGCAGGTAAGTTCTCCAAGACCTTTAGGCTTGTTTCAGATCTATGTGGGCTGCGTGCAGGGCAGTCAGTTCATTTCAATGGGCTGCCATACCCAGGAGAAATGTGGGGAAAAAAGTCCTTAAGCTTACTGTAAAATCACGTCACACCAAACTGCATGGTGGTAATGCATGGAGGTGCCCGTGTATCTGCTAAAGAGCCGTGCGTTTCTGCGCATGTTGGGAAGGCACACAATTATGTAAGCGTTCCTGGCACGTATAGATCTGGCCATACGTGAATTGAAATTTGGCCGATTCGGTGGTGACCATTTGAATTTCGATCCATGTGTGGCCACTAGTTGCACAGAATTCAATATACAGATCAGCTTTTGTTCAACCGCCCTGTCTGCATTTTTTCACTCAATCAACGCTGCAGGCTATAGAATGCGGGGATAGGGGAACAAGGCCATTTTTTTTTTCTGTTGAACCCATTGGTTGAACGAAAAAAAAATGAATCCACATATGGCCAGGTTAAAGTGGAGTTCAAGCTGAAAAAAGCAAAATAAAAGTTAGCAGCTACAAAAACTGTAGCTGCTGACTTTTAAAATACAGACACTTACCTGTCCCTCAGTCCAGCGGTGTCCTCACCACTTCTGGTTTCACCGGCCGTCTTCTGTCCCCTGCACCGTCATCTTCAGTGTGGGCACCCAGCTGTGACAGCTTGCAGCTTCACATCCGGGTGCCCACTGCGCATGCGCAAGAATCGCTGTGCTTTGTGAATGGCCCCGTAGTCTTCTGGGACCTGTCATGTGTGTCAGAAGACTACGGGGAGAGAGGGAGGACAACTTCTGCTTCCGATCACCTAGGCGATCGCAGCAGAAGTGGGAGTGGGTACCTGTCAAATTCGGGTACCCCCCCCCCCTCGCTCCACAAAGGTGTCAATCCTTAATGGGGAGCGGGGGACAAAGGCTTAAAGCGGAGCTTCCCCTTTTAGGTGGAGCTCCGCTTTAAGTCACATATTCTCACAACTTCTTTGTACATTATTACACTATAGTAACAATTTGTAGTAAAAAAAAAACATTTTAGGGACTGAAAATAATTTATTCTGGCCAATGAAATAAATTAACACTGAAGAGCTAAATGTGCCTAGCATTAACACATGTTTAGATGTATTTACACGGGTCAAGCATTTTTTCTGCCAAAACTCTGCTGCTCCTTAACGCACTGGCAGTGGTTTTTTTTTCCTGCCTCTAAATTTTGTGTTCATGGACACATAGGCTAACATGCAAGGGACTTTAGAGGGGGAAAAAAAAACACCAGACGCCCCTAGGAGCAGCTGTAAAAATGTTCAGTGTGTATGAGGCCTTATACTATATAAATAAACATATGCAAAGCCAATGGTATGGTATGGGAAAGTGAAGTATATCTGAAAATGTTAACAGCATAGACAGCCTCTATTATTATTATTATTATTATACAGTATTTATTTAGCGCTAAAAGGTTTGCTCAGAGCTGTACATTATACTGGGAGACAGTACATGAGGCAATACAGTAACAATACAATACACGAGGGGTTCGAGGGCCCTGCTCTTTCGAGCTTACAATCTAGGAGGGAGGGGATAGTGGTACAGGAGGAAGTGGCTGTGGGGGATGGAGTGGTAGGAGGAGTGGAGGAGATCGGCTGTTAGGTAGGGGTGGGGTAGTCTTCCCTGAAGAGATGGGTTTTCAGGGTGAGGAGGGTAGGTGACAGTCTGATGGATTAGGGTAGTGAGTTCCAGAGGATGGGGGAAGTCCTGGAAAAGTCTTGCAGTTGGGCGTGGGAGGTGGAGACCAGGGAGCTAGAAAGTAGGAGGTCTTGTGAGGAGTGAAGAGTACGGGCTGGGTGGTATTTGGGTATGAGGTCGGTGAGGTAGTTTGGGGCAGCGTTATGAATGGCTTTGTATGTCAGTGTTAGTAGTTTAAATTTAATGCATTGGGTAATCGGGAGCCAGTGGAGGGAATGACAGAGGGGGGTGGCAGAAGAGGAGTGGTTGGTAAGGTGGATGAGTCTGGCCGCTGAGTTCAGGATAGACTGAAGCGGGGATAGCCTGTGTTGGGGTAGGCCGGCAAGGAGGGAGTTGCAGTAGTCAAGTCGTGATATGATAAGGGAGTGAATGAGTTGCTTTGTAGTTTCTGGAGTTAGGAACATGCGTATTTTGGAGATGTTGCGGAGGTGGAGTCTGCATGAATTTGTCAGCGATTGGATCTGGGGCTGGAAAGACAGATTGGAGTCTAGAATGACACCTAGTACTCTGGCTTACGGGGGGGGGGGGGGAGGGGGGGCTGATGGTGGCGTTGTTGGTCGTGATGGAGAGGTCATTTGCAGGCTGGGGGGAAAACTAGGAGCTCGGTTTTGGCAAGGTTTAATTTGAGGAAGTGGAGTGACATCCAGTCTATGTCATTCAGAAGGCTAGTGATTCGGGTGGAGACTGAAGGAGTGAGGTGAGGGGTAGAGAGATAGTGTCAGGTACCGTATGAAGTATAGTAATATTCCCCCATAGTAAGCATAGTAATTAATCCCCCATATAGTAATTCATCCCCCATAGTAATTCATCCCCCATAGTAATTAATCCCCCATATAGTAATTCATCCCCCATATAGTAATTCATCCCCCATATAGTAATTCATCCCCCATAGTAATTCATCCCCCATATAGTAATTCATCCCCCATAGTAATTCATCCCCCATAGTAATTCATCCCCCATATAGTAATTCATCCCCCATAGTAATTCATCCCCCCCATAGTAATTCATCCCCCCTATAGTAATTCATCCCCCATAGTAATTCATCCCCCATATAGTAATTCATCCCCCATAGTAATTCATCCCCCATATAGTAATTCATCCCCCCTATAGCAATTCATTCCCCATATTAATTCATCCCCCATATTAAGTCCCCAAGTCCCCCCTGTGTCAATTCACTTACCTTTGCTCCGCGCGTTCCTCTCGCCGTGTTCCCGCGCCGTTCCGGTGTAGCATGAAAATCTGTCTCCTATGAGGATCTGTCCCCCTCGACGTATCTGCGCATGTGGCAGTTTCAGGCATTAGCAGCCGATCGGCGATCTCCGGCACATGCGCAGATACGTCGAGGGGGACAGATCCTCATAGGAGACAGATTTTCATGCTACACCAGTCTTCAGGGCGGACTGTGAGAGGAGCCTAGCGGGAGCCTAGCTCCGCGGGCCGGATTAAAAGGTCCGCCGGGCCGTATACGGCCCGTGGGCCGTAGTTTGCCCATTGCTGGTCTAGAGTGACACCTAGGACTTTGGCTTGCGGGCTGGGACGGGGTGGCGTTGTTGGTCATGATGGAGAGGTTGGGGGAGGGGCGCGGGCTGGGGGGAAAACTAGGAGCTCGGTTTTGGAAAGGTTCAATTTGAGGAAATGGAGCGACATCCAGTCTGATATGTTGTTCAGTAGGTGGGTGATACGGGTGGAGACTGAAGGGGTGAGGCGAGGGGTGGAGAGGTAAATTTCCCTCTATGGCTGTATTGACAGACTTGCTAATGCAGGAGGGTATGGGTAGTCTCTTAATTAGCTGTCCAGAGCAGTACCCCGACCTACTGCATATAAGGCTCTATAGGAACATTATTACACTGGAAAACAGCCAAGCACAATCATAGCTGAGGGCCATTGCTCATATTGTTAATTGAACTTTACAAGCAATGGGTGTGGGAGATCCTCTGGCCATGAATATTAAATGGCCATTTAGAAGAAGCTCACATATTCAGTCAACAAACTCCTAAGACAATGAGGTTGTAAAAATTGCACTAGTACAATTTTGTTTCAAATCGTTTGTTTCCAGAACATTTGTTAAATTTTCTAATGGTTAATAGGGTAAAATCCATGTTTGTTTTCAGTTGTAGTTTACAAGAAAAGTCAAGGGAGAAGGATGGAAATTATTTCTCAAAAATCTACCAGTCTATGGCCAGCCTTAAACTTTACCATCCAGTAAAATGTCACTTTACTGTAGTCAGATCAGGAGTACATTTCTGATTGCTGTGGATTTGCGCACTGTATAAATGATCAATGGTCTTTGTCCTGCCTTATTGAACCAACTGATCTGTATATTCCCCATTATCTTTTTCTTTACAGCCATCATGTTTTTACTTTGACATTATAATTGCTGCTCATGTTGTAGTGAACAAGTCAAATCTTGCTGTGCAGATGTGCCAAAAATCAGTCAGATTCCTGGGCATACAGTGCTGAATGTCTTAGGTGTGGCCTAAGTCTGTTGAAATGAGATTTTAAACTATCATTCAACCCAGACGGAAACTTCAGTTGTAGAAGCACTGTGACAAGATGAAGCTTAGTATTATGTGAGGGTCTGATCCATTCTGTTAAACCACAATATCCTCGTTCAAATGTCCATCTTAGTGTGGTTTTTAGGATTATAAAAAAAATGTAGTCTTTAATCAACCATGTCTGTAAAGCGTAACATTAAACCAGATTTACGTGGCTTAAGATGGATAGGTTCAACTAGTAGGGGTTCAACTAGTAGGGGTAACGGTAAACCATCCATGAGACAGGGACACCCAGGAACAGTTCAAACTTGTATTTCGCAAGTCAGCAAACAAACACAGGTCAGTGTAGGAGGGCATTGTACAGCAGTTCCATAGCATAAAACAAATAAAACATCTGCTCATCCAAGCCACTAACTAACATATTATGCATTTCTGACCAAATTGGCCATACACGTTTAGATTTTTTCCATTGAGCCTGCAGGCTGAACAAAAAAAAGATATTCAGCCGTCCACGCCAAACAGTGTGGTTTCGCGAAAATATTGTGTTACATCATCTGAATGGATGCTGGTGCTGTTCAGCTAACAATTTCTCCTTGACTCTTTCGATTGTTTAGTCTAGGCTGTCAGGTGGCGAAAAGTGCCAACAGGGCCACCCATTGATCAAATTTTGGCTGCTTCATTAGGAACTGGGCGAAATTCACTCAGTGTATAGGCAGCTCAACAGGGTGATTCCTAATGGGTCCCAGAATAGACAGTTCATGTACCTTTTTAGTGTCCTGTCAGCAGTCAGCCTTTTCACCCAGGAGCAGGCTCCAACAGCAGTAAAAGTGAGAGAATGAAATGAGACCATTTGAACATCAGTCAGCTCAGAAATAAAATGGTCTGAGACTAATAACCAGGTCTGACTATCTGGTAAGACCTAGGGTTGGAGGCTTTATCCCACCCAAAGCTCTATAATGCCCCCATGCTCCAGGACCAGATCAGAACCCTTTAGGATCCACCATAGCATTTCTTAAGCTCCTAGAAGCTAATATGAGCATTTTATTCCGCTCCTAGAAGATAATAGTGTTATCCTATGTCTCCATGTACACTATTTTATGCTAGAAGTACTTTTCCAGCTTCAGCATTTAGGAGCAGAAAAAACATCATTTTTGTAGAGTTTTTGGGAGGCTTTTTCTCAGCAGAAAAAAATGCTGAACGCTCCTAAAACTTCTAAAACTCTCCTAACAATTTTTTTTCGGGCACTTTCTTTCCTTTATGTACTATAAAAATGCTAATAAAATGCTAATATTCCTAAACACATCTAAAAGCTACTAAAACCCTACTACAAGCTGGCATAAAAACGCTGTTATCAGCGTTTTTTATCCAGCATTTTTTTCTGTCGTTTTTTTGAGCTTATAAAAAACGCTAGTGTGCATAGAGCCTAGAGTTCTGAGAAAACACATTTGTTTTCTCCATAACAGACACAAATCCTGGAGCCCCTCACCATGTGTAGGTGAAAAACTTAGGTGACACATATACAACACCCCCCACTCTGTAACCAGTGCCCCACAATTGGTTGAGGCTTTCTAATATATAATTCATCTCCTGTTAAAGTGGAATTTTAGGCTATTGCTGACTATGTCTAAACCTGCTCCCCCCTTTCCCCCTTCTAACACCTATACCAACTAATCTGTGAAAGGAAGATGCTTCTACTTACTTATTCTCAGGGTGCATTCCATTCCGGTCTCCCAGTGGTAGCTTCAGGGTAGAGGAGGGACAGCCAACAACAGATGCCCAATAGTAAGCCAGTGGGTAATGTCACCGCCCAGGCCTTCCATTCATTGTTGGCTATCTCTCCCCTCCTCTGAAGCCATCCTCTGGGGGGTATCATGTGCCTGGACCAGAACGCCCTCAGAATAGGTAAGTATAAGCATCTCCCTTTTACAGGGTAGTTAGCATAGGATTTAAAAGAGGGGTCTGAGCAGGTTTAGTCTTAGAAATAGCCTGGAATTCCACTTTTGATGTACAGTCTGAGCATATGGCAGGAGAAAGCATCCTTGTTTATTTTTTTTATAAATGGTGACTGGGTGGGGACTTCTTAGTTGGACTCGGACAATAATCAGCAAGTCATAACTCAGTGTAACATTGTGCTATCAGATCTTCTTCTTAATAATATGCATACCTTTGAGACATGTGTTTGGACAGACACTCAGATTTTATCTAGGGAATGTCGACAGGCATTGCCCAACACATGTATAGATAACATGTAATCACCTTGAGCTACTTTGTGCGTTAATGGTGAGGTGTTCAGGTGCGCAGCATGGCTTTGTCAACCTGATGTAACTTGGAACAAGAAATGCATCATTGTACCACAGCAGAGGTGGATAAAAATACCTACCTACCAAAGGAATAAGTGCCTTTCAAAATAGGTAATGTTTATTTAATTAGAAAAGTGTGTACGGCATACAACGCGTCCATGTACAAATACACACATCTGTAATCTGCATTTCTTTATTTTGTGCAATAGAGGCAACATGATCCATGCTTTGCATTATTTATTTTTGTCATTGAATGCAATATTTCCCCTTAGGGACATCTGTTCTTCAGTACAATAACGCTCCGATTTAAAGGCAACATACCTTTTTGTGTGTATTGTGTAGTATATGCACCCAGGCACTCAGACCCGAAAGTCAATGTATGGCCAGATAGGCACATCTGAGATGTTTAGCGTAATGCTAGACTAAAGATAGAAAACATTTGTGGTTGCATCATGTCAGCACACTGTCGGGTGGCCGGGCTTTACTAAGCCCATTGCTGTTATAATGTTTATATGCTGTTTATGAACTAACATGCTCTAGTTCCTTATTGAGGGCTAAATACAGAATAGGAGAGATTTATCAATTCTGTCTCACAGCAAGGCAGTGCATAACAGCAGCTATGAGACAGATTCTGAGACAGTTCATATCAAATTGCAGGTTAATGAGGGACTTCACCCAAATTTGTTATTTTCTTTTCTCACCTGGTTTCATGGGTCATCCTCAAAACACACATTCAGTGAATCAAGCATTGTCCCGTAATCCACTGAAGGCCATCACACTCCTGGTCCTGTGCTGCCATCTTCTTTGCTTACGTCATTGGGGACTGTCACCAAGAATATGAAAGGGACAGACAGCTCCTAACAATGTAATCAAAGTAGTTGGTGGCACCAGACCAAGCATACCATCGCCTTTGGCGGATTACAGCAGGATAGCACCAAGAACACACAGCAGTGCTTGCTGTCGGTATCCCAGTAGGCAATAAGAAAGTGGAGACATCATTCTCACCTAGCCCAAAAAAAGTTATATACCGCCTTCCACCCAAAAACACACACACATATATATTATTTTCAATTTCATGAAAGGGGGGAGCAATAATCTTTAAAGAAAAATGTGTCAGTGGAGGTCTACTTTATAGCCGAACTTTGGGAAAGCAATAAATACACCGTTTAAATATGTATAGGCACATACAGCTCCTGGAATTAAAGTGGTTGTAAAGGCTCAAGCCTTTTTACCTTCATGCATTCTATGCATGAAGGTAAAAAACCTTCTGTGTGCAACCCCCCACCTCCCTAATACTTGAGCCCCATCACTATACAGCGATGTGCACGGGAGCCTCAGCTCCTCCGGATATCTCCCTCCTCATTGGCTGAGATACAGCACCAGAGGAGCCATTGGCTCCTGCTACTGTTAGTCACAGCCAGTGAGCCAATAAGGAGAGCGTAGGGGGTGGGGCCAAGCTGTGCTCCTTGTGTGAACGGACACACAGAGCAGCGACTCAAGAGCGGGCCTGCTTGGGTGCCCCCATAGCAAGCTGCTTGCTATGGGGGCACTCAGCAGGAGGGAGGTTCCAGGAGCACTGGCAGGGGACTCGAGAAGAGGATAGGTGCTGCTCTGTGCAAAATTATAGAGCAGGTAAGTATAAAATGTTTTTTTTTTTTTGTTTTTTTTAAAGCTGCCTTTAATATCACTTTAAGCTGTTATACTAAATAACACAGCCCTGTCTGTCAGGGCAGGAGACCTGATTTTTCTCTGCTGTAGGTAACACTTACAGGTCTTCTTCATCCTCTGCCTGTGACTGGACATTGAAAGGAGATGCACCAGGTTGACATGCTCAGCTCTGTCAGTTTTGTATGCCATTCTAAACTTTGCTCTTTCTCCTTAGCCAATATCACATGGCCAAATGTGTAGGCTGGTTGTGTGAGAGACGCTATAGAAATCTTGGAGCAACATTTTCTCGGGGAAAGACAATTTTTCCACCCTTCAGTATGCTCTATATATTCAGCGTACTGAAGGGAGTTGAACATGGCTTTATGTCCCTTTGGAGTATAGCTTTTGGGCTCTGGTGCCCAACCTGTGGCCTAAGGTATATGGCCCTTTAGTATATGATGTGTGGCCCTTGGACCTCAGCAATCTGTAGTGGAAACATTGATTAGGGTAGTAACATTGATCTCTACTAGCCTAGTGTAACATGTTCCTAGTTTCATATTGTCTTCTGCAGCATTTACCCAGCAAAAAATGTAGCATGTCCATACTCTCTGACCCTCATTTCCTCTGCTGGTCTACATTTTCTGATAGACCTCTCAAGCATTACATATATTGTACATTATATGTAGTTCTTTGATGTCAGGGGCTTCATTTGAAGTCCCCTTTAACTCTTAAGCTAGCAACCACTGCTTTAGGGGCTCATGCACATAGAGGTATAGTGTAAATTCTTGTGTATTTTCCCAACAGAATGGCAATATGGCAGGGTATTGGAAGCTGATGAACGTATGTGCAGGTACCTTGGGATGTTTCCAGTTTTTATTTGTAACTTTTTTCGTGAGGGGGGCATGAAGGAGGGGGAACATTTCAGATTCCCATTAAATAATAAATACAACAGAGAAAGCAAAGTGCCCTGTAATGGCAGGTAGGTAAGCAGGTGGTGGTTTATGGGCAGCACAAAAGATGTTGCCACTGGAGTCTCTGAGAAATACAAGAAGCTGTGGGGTGATTCAACACACCAATATCCACCAAAAACCCAAGATATTTGTCTGAGGTGCATTAATCATTTAAAGAGTCTCTGTCACTAGATTACAGCATCTTTAAAATAATGAAAATAGTTAACACTTGTCCCACCACACGTGCCACCAATTTTGCTGTATGTCGCTGTACTGTAGGCATGTATAAGCAAGTTCCTGCACAAACATGCGTATGCGTACAGGTGTACAACTCCTGATGCAGACATTTACATCCAGAGTTGTACCCCATATGCATATGTGTTTTTATAAAAGTACACACCCGTATAGCCATGTACAGCCATTGACTTCTGTATGCAGTTGTAAGCAGCACCTGTTCCCTGGTGGGGAAAAACATTGAAATTTATACTATAAGGACATGTGCAAGAGCCCTATGACTAGCTTCAAGTAGTACGAACAGGATGCCATCACTTAAAGAGCACTTCAAATACCCTCGACTGCTGTGATATTATCAAAATGGGTGAGTTTCTGTGAACTCCTTCTCATCACACTGAATCAGACTTTATGTCAAGCAGCTGGGAAAATAAAAGCTATCCTCTCAACAGTTGCTGTTAGCATGACCACCCCCCAGTTTTTTTTCATTGATAGCGGTTATCAATATTTTGCCAGGTACTATCATCTTGGGAAGTGTTGTATTACACTAAAGCCTCTTTATTCAGTGGCCATGCACAATCTGTCCCCAATCAGCTGGGTTAGATGACTTAGGAGTGGACATATTGTGCATCGCCTTTCAAATACACCTGGGTGTGTTGCTCTAGCTAGTCTTGACACTTTCATGTCACTGGTGGTTCATGTGTAACTTGCCTGCAGGCTATGGAGCTGCCTTCCTTTCACTCCGATTTCAAACAGTTTTATGACAATTATTCTGTATTTCGAGAACCAGCTGGGAGGTTTTCCTTAAAGAATGAAGCGATGAAAAGCTAGCAGAATGGCTTTTGAAGTCTTCCAGTGTGAGCTAATGGTGTCTGCATGGCAGGGAGCTGCAGACTGCTGGATGAGGTCATAGAAATCAATTTGAAATGCAATTTGTGATATAATAGAAGAGCCGAGGGCTGAGTTATGGGTCATATTTATGGATCTCAGGAGCAGCTAATTATTAGTGGTTCTAGAATTCCACGGTGCTCTGTGTAATGAAATGGAAGACTAAGTGTTCGATCCATAACTATGAGGGACAAGAGAGCAGAAAGCTGGCACACCAAGGAGTGCACAGCTAGGCATTCCCTGATGGGGAGCTCTTTACATTTAGTGGCCTGTCATCCGGTGTCAAGCTGCCGAGAAACCTTCAGGTTCAAAGTCTTCAACATGGCACTTAAAAATTCTATAAGATCTTTACATTACAATGTATGTGATCAATGCAGCAGTCCTCGTATGCCTGGGTAAATCACTGCTGTTCAGATGAGAACGAACTAGTGTATTCAAGAAGTCAACCTAGAGCATTTAAAGTGACTCTCTCGACAGAATAAAAAAAAAAAAAAAAAAAAAAATGACTGCCTACTAAGAGTGGATACTGCTGTTCGTACTTCTAATCTTTGGTCTCTTGAAGAGGTACAGTGGCTGGAGTCTTTAGCATCCAATATATTTCCATGTTACTTCTGTATCCTGTAGTGATATAAGGACAAGCTGATGCAACCACAGAGCACAGCGGAGGACCAGGCAGCAAACTCTCCCAGAAGTGTGTTGGTTACTAAGGATTCTTCAGCCAGTTACCTCTTTAGGAGAATGAAAGTTTGTGGCACACGTGATGGGACAAGTGTTAACTCTTTTCTTTATCACAATCCTAATTTAAAAATGCAATCTAGTGACAGAACCTCTTTAATGGGTTAGTACAGCACAAACCGAGGTTTTTGGTGGATGTTGCCATGCTGAATCACTCCTCAGCTTCTTGTATTTCTCAGAGACACCAGTGGCAACATCTTTGTGCTGGAATTCCCACAAACCACCACCTGTCGCTGCCATTACAGAGCACTTCAGTTTCTGTTATATTTATTATTTAAAGGGAATCTGACATTCTACCCCAGAAAAAGTTACATATGAAAAATGGAAGCACCTCAAGGTACCTGCATGTAGGTTCACCAGCTTCCAATACCCTGCCATTATGGATGAATGCTGGGCAAACCGATCCAGGTTATATGATGCCTGACCATTTAAACTATATGTGAACCTTTACCTTATAAAAAAAAAGCCCATTCAGTTTAAAATAGAAATTAAAAGCAAAATATTTGTGTGTGTGTGTGTGTGTGTGTGTGTGTGTGTGTATGTGTGTATATATATATATATATATATGTAAAAATACCTTTTTTTTCCCTTTTTTTATAAGTGATCATATAACATCTGGTCTTGGAGAGGTGGGGATAGAGAAACAGCAGTACACTCATCTTTCCAGTGAATAGATGTTCAGGGGGTGTGTCAGCACAAGTCTGATCATTGGAGGACAGGCAGACTGTGCTCCCAGCATGACCAGAAAACTGGCAATACTAGGATGAATGTGCTCTCATGCCTAGCGTGGTCAGCTTGAAATAGGAAAGCAGGAGGACTGGCAGGATTACCAGGTATTTCACACAAAGGAAGCAATACAAAGAGAACAGGATACGTTTTAACACAATTACGTAGTACACAATACACATCACAAATATGAAATATTTTTATATTAACTTATTCTTTGCATTAAATGTTACTAATAAAGAAGCATTATACATTTGTGTCTGTGCTGTAGTACCAGCTTTCACCAGCAGGTCTGATCTGCATTTCCTAATAGCCGGAGGGTTGTCTGGAAATGCTGCCTTCAAGTTGGAATATTGACAGCTGACAAGCAAACAGATAAGTTCTACTTCAACTGGTAAAATGAAAAATCCCTGGTAAAGCAACTCAACAGTTTCCCAAAATAATCACATTCAAGGCATACCATGTATGATAACTGTCACAGTTGCCACTGTGCTTATGTTAGCTCTCAGCCAAACTGACCAGCCATCAAATGGTTGGTGCAATTGCTGATCTCATGTACAGCACAATGGAAACTGCAGATCAAACAGAGGCTAAGATGTCAGCTTCCTTGGCTGTAAAGGAGAGGAAGGTTTAGTTCTGCTTTAAGGAAGAATAGTTCAAGCAGTGCAATATTAGTGAGCAACCAATCAGAAATAACTGTTACCTGTTGATATTTTTAAAAACCAAGGCAGGAAAAAGAAAGGCTTGTGGGGCTTGTAATGCTGAGATATAAAAGCAAGAATTGTATCATCTTCATGATGAGGGTCATAGAGTAAGTATATGTTTTCTCTGCTACACAGAGTCCTAGGTAGGTGTGGAAATGATTTATCTGTCACACAAAGTGCTGTGATAATAGAAGGACAAAATGGAATCTCCTGTAAGGATTATGCTTATGGTGTGTGGTGCTCTGTCCCTGTTGGTCAAATCCTATATTCTGTATGGAGCATGTTGACACAGGGATTTGTCTGACTGCTGTTTGGGATCAGAATTTTTCCTGAAAATACAAATTGGGCCAAACATTAGAAGGATAATTGGCCTTCCTTTATATCAGCGGGGATTTTTAAAATGTAAAGATGTTTTTAACCACTTACCCTCCAGAAGATTTACCCCCCTTCCTACCATGCCACTTTTTGCTATGCGGCGCTGCATTACTTTAACTGACAAATGTGCGGTTATACAACACTGTACCCAAGCAAAATTTATCTTTTTTTCTTTTCAAATAAATAGAGCTTTCTTTGGGTGGTATTTGATCACCACTGAGTATTTAATTTTTTATTATATAAAAGAAAAAAGACTGACAATTTTGAAAAAAAGCAATATTTTTTTACTTTTTGCTATAAAACATATCCAATAAAAAATAAAAAAAAATAAAATCTCTTAGTACATTTAGACCAAAATGTATTCTGCTACATGTCTTTAATAGAAAAAAATCCCAATGAGTGTATATTGATTGGTTTGTGTGAAAGTTGTAGCATCTACAAACTATAGGATATATATTGGAATTACGCTTTTTTTATACTAGTAATGGCGCCGATCAAGCGACTTATAATGGGACTGCGATAGTGCAGCGGCCAATCTGACACTAACTGACACTTTATGGAAACTAACTAACTGCCACTGACATCACCAGTGCCATTATTACAGTGATCAGTGCTAATAACATGCAGTCACTGTACTAATGACACTGGGCAAGAAAGGGTTAACATCTAGGGCGATCAAGGGGTTAAATATGTGCCTAACAAGTGCTTGTGTGTGTTCTGTGTGATGCTTTTACTGGGGATCTAGTTGTTTTTATTCCCTGCTTATCAGAAAATAAAAAAAAACAACTAAATCCCCTGTCACTGAACACAGCTCTGTGCTGTTTACACTCACAGAGTTGTGTTCAGTGAGACTCAGTGAGCCAATTGCCGGGTGTCAACGGTCAAACACTGGCCGGGACCCGATGATCAGCATGTGCTGTGATGCGCCCGCCCCCTGCCCAGAAATGCAGAGTTTTATATATATACAGTGGGGATCGAAAGTTTGGGCACCCCAGCTAAAAATTTGTATTAATGTGCATAAAGAAGCCAAGGAAAGATGGAAAAATCTCCAAAAGGCATCAAATTACAGATTAGACATTCTTATAACATGTCAGCAAAAGTTAGATTTTATTTCCATCATTTACACTTTCAAAATAACAGAAAACAAAAAAATGGCATCTGCAAAAGTTTGGGCACCCTGCAGAGTTAATATCTTGTACTGCCCCCTTTGGCAAGTATCACAGCTTGTAAACGCTTTTTGTAGCCAGCCAAGAGTCTTTCAATTCTTGTTTGAGGTATCTTTAACCATTCTTCCTTACAAAAGTCTTCCAGTTCTTTGAGATTTCTGGGCTGTCTGTCAGGCACTGCTCTTTTAAGGTCTATCCATAGATTTTCAATTATGTTGAGGTCAGGAGATTGTGAAGGCCATGGCAAAACCTTCAGTTTACGCCTCTTGATGTAATCCCCCGTAGATTTCGAGTTGTGTTTAGGATCATTATCCATTTGTAGAAGCCATCCTCTCTTTAACTTCAGCTTTTTCACAGATGGCATCAAGTTACCATCCAAAATTTGCTGAACTTTTATTGAATCCATTTTTCCTTCTACTCGTGAGATGTTCCCTGTGCCACTGGCTGCAACACAACCCCAAAGCATGATTGATCCAACCCCATGCTTAACAGTTGGACAGAGGTTCTTTTCATTAAATTCTGTGCCCCTTCTTCTCCAAACGTACCTTTGCTCATTTCGACCAAAAAGTTCAATTTTAACTTCATCGGTCCACAGAACTTGTTTCCAAAATGCATCAGGCTTGTCTATATGTTCATTTGCAAAGTTCAAATGATGATTTTTGTGGTGAGGACGTAGAAGAGGTTTTCTTCTGATGACTCTTCCATGAAGACCATATTTGTACAAGTATCTCTTTATAGTGGAATAGTGTACCACAACTCCAGTGCCTGCCAGATCTTTCTGGAGGGATCGTGCAGTCAAACGTGGGTTTTGAATTGTTTTTCTCACAATCCTGCGAGCTGTTCTGTCTGATATTTTTCTTGGTCTTCCAGATGTTGCTTTAACTTCCACTGTTCCTGATGACTGCCATTTCTTAATTACATTCCGAACAGAGGATATTGACATCTGAAAACGCTTTGCTATCTTCTTATAGCCTTCTCCAGCTTTGTGAGCGTCAACTATTTTCAGTTTCAGTTTTCTAGACAACTGCTTAGAAGAACCCATGGTGCTGATTGTTGGGGCAAGGTCAGATGAGTCTGGGCATTTAAAACCTTTGAGATTGACATCATCTGGTCTTCCCAGAGGATGATTGAGAACAATCCATGACACTGGCAGGTCTCAGCTTTGCCAAGGGGGCAGTGAATGCTATAAATTCTGCAGGGTGCCCAAACTTTTGCAGACGCCATTTTTTTGTTTTCTGTTATTTTGAAAGCGTAAATGATGGAAATAAAATCTAACTTTTGTTGACATATTATAAGAATGTCTAATCTGTAATTTGATGCCTTTTGGAGATTTTTCCATCTTTCCTTGGCTTCTTTATGCACATTAATACAAATTTTTAGCTGGGGTGCCCAAACTTTCGATCCCCACTGTATATATATATATATATATATATATATATATATATATATATGAGTGGCCACCCTGTAGCAGTAAAGCTACATGGGTAGCTCTGGAAATATTATTATTATACAGTATTTATAGTATTTATATAGCGCTAAAAGGTTTCCTCAGCGCTGTACATTATAGTGGGGGACAGTACATGAGACAATACAGTAACAGAACAAAACACGAGGGGGTCAAGGGCCCTGCTCTTTCGAGCTTACAATCTAGGAGGGAGGGGGTAGAGGTACAGGAGGAAGTGGCTGTGGAGGGTGGAGTGGTAGGAGGAGTGGAGGAGATCGGCTGTTAGGTGAGGGTGGGGTAGGCTTCCCTGAACAGATGGGTTTTCAGGGTGCGCCTAATAGTTAAATAGTTAAAGACTGAGTTTAATAAATGTGTCGATTTACCATTGTATGTGTGCATGAAATCCTGCATCTTCTTTAATGCTGTAGTGTGACAATTTGTACTAAGCTAGCATACTTGAACCACGAGAAGATGCTGGAAAATACCTTTCTTATTATAGTCAGTGTTTGTAGGTTTCCTCCAGCAATTACTAAGGCAATGCCTACTTTTAGAAGCCAAGCTTAACCCCGACATCAGCAGTGCCCAGGCCTGGCCATTGGGTGTGGAATGGTCACTGTACCTCTCTGCCCACCCTGAGGGTATCTGGATACCTTGGGGTGGTTGGGGGCCACTGTTAGTAATGACAGAACTCCCAGCTGCCTTCCGGATGTTAACTGTGAACCCTTACATCCAGCCAAGCTGGCCCATGTACAGTATTCCTGGAGTTCAGCTTTAATTCCTCAGTGCTGGACATGTTGGGTTCTTTTTACACAGTATCCCTTTTTTTCTGTTGCTTTGGTCTGAAATACACTTCTTATCTCTGACTTGTGTGTAAATTTCCAATTGGCATTGTGTTGTGTTGTAGCATCGGTCCTGGTAAGTAAGCCGTGTACAATTAAATGTGGCATTTCTTTGTGTGCTGGATGGGAAGCTTTCTCTTTTCCCTGACGTGGATCTGAGAGGAGCGGGGAGGACATTCCATCTGTGCAAAACACGTTGCTGCTCGTTCTAACACAAATAGCTTGAAATAAAAGAGCATTACCCAGATTTCTCAAAGCTGTCAGTATGGATAGCAGTTCCCTTTACATTCACATCAATCTTTCCCATACACGGCTTAACCCTTCAGCTTCTCACAAAACTGGAGCAGTATCAGGATTCTATACATGTACATGCATTTGTTGTTGCCCGATGAAGTGACAATATCTGCGCTTAGCAGTGCATAAAAAGTTGCTTTGAAGTGGTCTTTGTTCTTAGCAGTACATTGAATTTAAAGGGAAGCCACATACTTTTCATGTATACCATATATGAGAAGGTATGCAAATCCACAATCTATTTTCAGTATGTTTGCCATCACTCCTAACTGTATACAGTTTTCCTAACCACTTGAGAACCAACCTGTATATACAATATCCCCTCAATACCAGAACAGTTTTTAGTTTTCAATGCTGTAATAGTTTGACTGACATTTAACAATGTATCAAAATGAATTTTTTATATCAGATAGAGCTTTCTTTTAGTAGTATTTAATAACTACAGATTGTAGCAGGAAAATGCTTAAAGTAGTTTTACCTTAATGTATTTGATTTATTAAGGTAAAAAAAATCTTCTGTGAACAAGCACCCATTATACTTACCTGAGCCTGATCTCGATCCAGCACTGTGCCCGAGAGCAGTGGGGCTCTCCCTCTGCTCACAAGACAGAGAAGCAGGAGGAGCTATTACTCCTACTGCTGTCAATCAAATCCTGTGATGAGGGAGCAGGTGGCAGGGCCAAACCACACTGTCTATCGACCCCAGAAGAAGAGAATCAGGGCTGCTGTGTGCAAAACCATTGCACACAGCAGGTAACTATAACGTTTGTTATGTAAAAAAAAATATCTGAACGTTTTTAATCACTTTAAGTACATTAATAATTTTATTTGTACTTCACCATAACTTATTGCTCTATTCCACCCTGCTGTGAGTAGTGTGTCACCATTTTAAAAATAGACGTCATGGGTGGCCAGCTTCTTCTTCCTCATTTTCTGCATCAGCCCACTGGTGACATCAGTGCCAGATCTCTGGCAGAAAAGAAAAAGCCTCCCCCTCAAAGTATCTAGTAAGTTCTCAGGGGGAAAAGGCTTTGTTTTTTTCAGAGATCTATAATGAGATCTTAGTTACTTTGTCAGGCACTGGTGATGACCCCTTCCAAGGAGGTGGCTGTGAAGCCCTGACTGCGTCACCAGTGCCTCTATAAACCAGACAATGGGATAAAATAAACTGTAAATAAAGACAAAAAATCCTTTATTTTATATTCTGACTTTTTTCTAGATCAACATGCACATGGACTTTTTATGTTTTACAGGTAAAGGGCCACTTTAAAACCCCCCAAAAGATTAATCTCACAATCAGCGGTGATCATATGAAGGCAAGAGAGTAGTCTGGTCAATCCAGCTCAGCAAGCAGACAAGCAATTAGAAGTATATTCTAGCTCTTTTACACAAAGCAGGGTAGATGGTAATAATGTAGCATCAGCCATTCCCAGTGCTGCTGCCTAAATACTCCGCTGGGTCAATGGACATGCCCAGCATCATTTCAGGGAACTCTAGAAGTCCTGTCAAGGATTCTGAGAGAACCATCAGAAGTACTGGCAGAGATACTGCAATTGCCATTGAACGTACTGATAGGGTTACTGGAAGTCTTGGCAGGGATTCTGCGAGTGGTATTGAAAGTCCTGGCAGAGGTTCTGCAGATTCTGGCAGGGATTCCAAAAGGAGTTCTGGAAGTCCTGGTGGATCTGGGAGTGCTTTAACATTTATTGTCAGTATTGAGGAGGACAAAGGCATCTGTAAAGCTCTGTATACATATCGAGAATATCGGACAAATGATCGTCCTTTTTTTTTTTGCATGCTAGTCTCATATCATAAAGTGATGGGGTTACTGAAGTTATGAAAATTCTTGTACGACAGAATAAAAATTCAGAAGTAATGTATTTGTATTGTATTTTCAGATGAAAACTGTACTGGTTAAACGAAAATCATATGATCTGGTATCATACGACAAACATTTTGTCCCTCCAAATAATTTTGGATGATTGCTATGTACCAACAATCAGATTATCGTATGATCGCTTTGAAAGCGGCATTTTTCGTACAATTTTCTGATCATGTGTACGGGGCTTAAGAGTCAGTATTTATGGGATGAGAAGAAGTTCTGATGTGAACAAAAGCCCATGAACACTGGCCCCAAAGCTGCTTCAGAGTGGTCACTTGCCTGGCTCCGCAGCATGGCCGAATTTACAAGAGTGGCTGAACAACATTACAAATCCTTCGGCAGTTAAACCATTCATATATGTGTAATTCAACTGTGTATTTAGCTGTTAGCCTTAGGTGTTTGCTTTGAGTATCTGTGCATAGTTCTTCCTTCTGTCAAAACTCAATTATCTGAAATTCATTTTCTCGAGATATTCTCCATTGTGGGATAGATCTTTAAGTGCAGTGAGTCATAAATAAATACCCTATCAGCTCTGGTGAAGAAATTACCTTGAGGCTCATACTGAAAGGTTTGTCAGTCACCTCTGACCTAATATTATCCAATACAATTGCTGCCGACTCCTGTGAAGAGACTGAAAATTATATAGTGTCCTAGATCCCATGAGGATTATCACGAAGAGCATGTTGAATACTGTATTTTCCAGGTAATTGCTGAACATTTATACTTTTCCTTTCCACTGGACACACAGCCATCAAGTCTACTAGAAAGTGAAATGTGTTGGCTTATTCAGTGAATTAGATTAGTGAAATATACTTTAGAGGAAGAGATTAGTGACAAAAGGAGGTCAACATGGAAGTTCACACTGAATGGCAGTGAAAACAAATAGAAATAGCACGATTGCTTCTGGATAGACATGCTGTTGCCTCCGTATGTTGCTGTAGCTGTAATCTTTATCGATCCTTGTTCAGCTAAACTATTGTCAGGTCCTACAGCCCATACTTCCATTATAGAGAGCCACGGACATGTCACCTGTGCAAAACTGTACATTGGTGCTCCCACCACCACACCCCATGGTTGCTTTTGCTGTACCGAGTAGAACAAATGCGTCTCAAATTAAACCCATTTTTTCCTAAAAGCATGCCACAGTTAATGTGCTTCTGTATTTGAGGCTTGTGTTCCGTTACCCTACAACTGTGTACAATAAAGGGAAATTGTAAACATCAAAAAATGGGGCTGCCATTGCAAAGTTAGTCTGGGGCTGATCTTGGCTTCTCTAGCTATCCAGTCACTGACCCACTACAATCATGCCACCTGTCTGAATATGTTCCAGCATTGCCATGATGCACTTTCAGCCCACACCTTTAAAAAAAGAGCCAACCAATAGTAATCCCCATATGTCTAGGTTCAGGGGTTCTTTTAAAAACCCAATTGCATTTTCATTTTAAAACAGCTAAATATACGGGGTGTGTTAATTCCCAAAATGGACTTGTAATAACCCTATCAACCCCCTCTGCAGTCTTCAAAAGATCGGATTAAATTTGAAGACGGCATTCTTTCTGATCTTCTGTCAAGATTCAAGGCACCATCTCTGTGGAAATCTTTCTAATTCCTGAATCCTCTGTTAGAATCTGCCACACTATTTCCCTGTTCATGTTCACTTCTTGCATCATTTGCACACTCAGTGTTCAATCTGAGCGTATGAGGGTTTGCACTCTGTCCACAATTGCAGCCAATTTTGCATTTTTGGCTGCCCGCTTTTTGCATCATCATGGCCATCTTCCCGTCCCTCCTTGAACTGCCTATGTCATTCAGAAACACTTGATTTCTTCATGGAATGTTCTCCATAAACCTGTTGTAACAGAGCTAAAGTTTCACTCGCACTTTTGCCAATTTTCATGCAAAATTGGATGCTAATCCACTGTTCCAAATTCCTCTCCATATTTTCCACCAACAGGGTAATTCACAATTGTGTTATTTCTTCTACTACTTTGTAAAGAGTCAAGTGGTCTGCGACTTGGGTGAGTGCAAGTTAGAACGTCAGAACATGCTCAAGTAGGAATGGCTGTGCATCTTGCCACCATAGTGCTAAGTCGTGGGCATTTCAGTAATTAAATTGTCACACCTCGGATTTCAAATGTGTCAAAACTAATAGTTTTTTTTTTTAGAAAGCAATTACAGCTTGATGGCTTTAAAGAATACATGGTAGGCTTTTAACACTTTCCTAAATGAAATTGGTTAATTTAACAGGGCAGGAGTATTTGCATACTTTATAGACCTCAATGTAAAAGTGAATGGCAGAAAGGGGGCATAGTTTATTGAAAGTGCTTGTGGCTAAGTGGGCATCAGCAAGGTGTGAGTAAGAAAGGTGGGGACCTGTTTAGAGATTCCCTTCTAGTATATTTAGAAAAACCTTGACTGAAGACTAAAGTAATGTTTACCTTCATGTTTTATAGCAGGCTTTGATGCACTCTTCTATTTGCTACTGTAATACATGAGTGTGGTGGGACAGGCAATGGCTTAGCACTTAAAGCTACTAATGTCTTCATCCCCTACCGCAAGCTGTGGTTCCATCCACCGATATCCTTGTCACAGCTGTCTTCTATTGACATAGGGGCCAGTAGAAGGAACCACAGCACGTGACAGGGGACCAAGCATCCATCACTGCTGGAAAAGTTGGATGTGAAGATTCTGCCAGAGATTGAAAGATAGAGAAGAATCAATGTCTTATCTGTCAGAGAGGTAATTCTTAAGAATCTTCCTTTGCATAAGCACTTAAAAAAAGATCTAGCGTCTTAGTTGTAGTAAACCTTTCATTACAGTGACATGTAAAAATGACTCATAATTTTATACCCTCAAGACATCCTACAGCGTAGACCACTGTCTGCATAGATGTCCTATTTTCCTGTTTGTGCCATGGAGCTGCCATATTGAACTGACGTAATGCCATGTTTCATGTCCTCTGTAAAACTGCAATGATCTAATCTGGCTGATACTTTTTAGGGTGTTACACTAGGGTAAATAAAATACTTTAATTACTTGATGTTCAAGCTTTATATGACAAACTCTGTTCCAAGTTCCATTTTGCTATGTGCTGAAAGAAAAAAAAATCTTAAATGAGGAGTGAAAATAACTGGTAAACCAGACAATTGTCACTATTTTAGTGGGTCAGAAAAAAAAGTAGTTTAGATTAAAAGAGGAATAACAGACAAATAAAGTGACAGAGCGACATACAGACACAGACATCCCCTATATTTTGGACTTCTTTTTTAATGTTGCATTCATTTGTTACTGTGTTTGTATTACTTTAGCTCTTTTGCTTGCAAAATAAATGCAAATGAGCTGCTCCAAAAAAAGAGAAAAGACTTCTGGGTGTTATATATTTTTGGTAAACCTGTGCTCAGAGTTGTATGCAATCTGGCATTGTTGGTTTTAAATAATAGCTGTCTCTGGCTTCAATATTTTATAATACACCATCCTAGAACAAGCATGCAGCAAGTGAAATCAGAATTTCTGATCTACATATAGGGAAGACATTGGATCAGCATGATAAGAAACTAGAAATTTAAGAAGGCCAGTAATGGTAACCTACCCCTTTCTTTCAGTACAAGTTTTTTAAACAGTATTAGCTTGCTCTGCTTTAACCAGATCGCAGGACAGAAATTAGGGGTGTAACAGAACTCTGATGTCTCTTCAAAGAGAGCTTGTCACCTGCACTTTGCTATCAAATAGAGAGCTTGTCAGTCCCCTTGTGATAGCAATAAGATTAAAAATTTAAAAATTTACATTTAATACAATAAATAAAAAACTTCTAAAACATTTAAAAGACCCTGCCCCCACATACATGCACATACAAATACAAATGCAAGTGTGGGTTGTGCATACTTATTAAATGACAATATCACAACACATATTAGGTATCATCAGAATAATTTTTCGTACAATTTTCTGATCATGTGTACGGGGCTTAAGAGTCAGTATTGATGGGATGAGAAGTTCTGATGTGAACAAAAGCCCATGAACACTGGCCCCAAAGCTGCTTCAGAGTGGTCAATTGCCTGGCTCCGCAGCATGGCCGAATTTACAAGAGTGGCTGAACAACATTACAAATCCTTCGGCAGTTAAACCGCTCATACAGTCAGGTCCATAAATATTGGGACATCGACACAATTCTAACATTTTTGGCTCTATAGACCACCACAATGGATTTGAAATGAAATGAACAAGATGTGCTTTAACTGCAGACTGTCAGCTTTAATTTGAGGGTATTTACATCCAAATCAGGTGAACGGTGTAGGAATTACAACAGTTTGCGTATGTGCCTCCCACTTGTTAAGGGACCAAAAGTAATGGGACAGAATAATAATCATAAATCAAACTTTCACTTTTTAATACTTAGTTGCAAATCCTTTGCAGTCAATTACAGCCTGAAGTCTGGAACGCATAGACATCACCAGACGCTGGGTTTCATCCCTGGTGATGCTCTGCCAGGCCTCTACTGCAACTGTCTTCAGTTCCTGCTTGTTCTTGGGGCATTTTCCCTTCAATTTTGTCTTCAGCAAGTGAAATGCATGCTCAATCGGATTCAGGTCAGGTGATTGACTTGGCCATTGCATAACATTCCACTTCTTTCCCTTAAAAAACTCTTTGTTTGCTTTTGCAGTATGCTTTGGGTCATTGTCCATCTGCACTGTGAAGTGGCGTCCAATGAGTTCTGAAGCATTTGGCTGAATATGAGCAGATAATATTGCCCAAAACACTTCAGAATTCATCCTGCTGCTTTTGTCAGCAGTCACATCATCAATAAATGCAAGAGAACCAGTTCCATTGGCAGCCATACATGCCCACGCCATGACACTACCACCACCATGCTTCACTGATGAGGTGGTATGCTTAGGATCATGAGCAGTTCCTTTCCTTCTCCATTCTCTTCTCTTCCCATCACTCTGGTACAAGTTGATCTTGGTCTCATCTGTCCATAGGATGTTGTTCCAGAACTGTGAAGGCTTTTTTAGATGTCGTTTGGCAAACTCTAATCTGGCCTTCCTGTTTTTGAGGCTCATTAATGGTTTCCATCTTGTGGTGAACCCTCTGTATTCACTCTGGTGAAGTCTTCTCTTGATTGTTGACTTTGACACACATACACCTACCTCCTGGAGAGTGTTCTTGATCTGGCCAACTGTTGTGAAGGGTGTTTTCTTCACCAGGGAAAGAATTCTTCGGTCATCCACCACAGTTGTTTTCCGTGGTCTTCCGGGTCTTTTGGTGTTGCTGAGCTCACCGGTGCGTTCCTTCTTTTTAAGAATGTTCCAAACAGTTGTTTTGGCAACGCCTAATGTTTTTGCTATCTCTCTGATGGGTTTCTTTGTTTTTTTCAGCCTAATGATGGCTTGCTTCACTGATAGTGACAGCTCTTTGGATCTCATCTTGAGAGTTGACAGCAACAGATTCCAAATGCAAATAGCACACTTGAAATGAACTCTGGACCTTTTATCTGCTCATTGTAATTGGGATAATGAGGGAATAACACACACCTGGCCATGGAACAGCTGAGAAGCCAATTGTCCCATTACTTTTGGTCCCTTAAGAAGTGGGAGGCACATATGCAAACTGTTGTAATTCCTACACCGTTCACCTGATTTGGATGTAAATACCCTCAAATTATTGCTGGCAGTCTGTAGTTAAAGCACATCTTGTTCGTTTCATTTCAAATCCATTGTGGTGGTGTATAGAGCCACAAATGTTAGAATTGTGTAGATGTCCCAATATTTATGGACCTGACTGTATATGTGTAATCCAACTGTGTATTTAGCTGTTAGCCTTAGGTGTTTGCTTTGAGTATCTGTGCATAGTTCTTCCTTCTGTCAAAACTCAATTATCAGAAATTCATTTTCTCGAGATGCGCTACTTTAAGGCCTCATGCACACTGCTGCTCCTGAACATGAGTTCAGGAGCTTTTGGAATTTTCTTGCCAAAGCCCCTGAACTCAACTCAATAAAAGCCTGTGTACCCATGCATAAAGCATATACATAAGCTTTTATCAGAGTTTAGCAGCAGCAGAGTTTAAGGGCTGTTAAACATCCCTCTCCTGAACGCAGAAAAATCACATTCAGGAGAGGAGCGTTTTGGCAAAAAAAAGCCAAACGTGGCAAAAACTCATGTAAATGCATGTAAACATGCCTAAATGCTAACTGCATTTAGTGCTTGGGTGTTTATTCATTTCAATGGCAAGCACTGGCCAATTAAATTAATAAATGTCCAAGCGCTAAACGTGGTACTGCGTGTAGATGCTTTTTTGCTGCATTTAGCGGTTTTTTTGCAAGCAGTAAAATAAATATTCCAGTGTACATTAGGTCTAAGAATCTGTTGCTATGACTGCGACAGATACAAAAGGAATTACTATCAGTTCACTGATTAGGAGATAATTAATACCAGTTAAGAGACCCCAGTGCTCAAAGTGGTGCATGTATGTGTTGGGAAGCTGTCATGAATATGTCAGTTTCCTGCTCAGGGCTCATGAGTTGCTAGGATGTGAGCAGCCTCCTTCATCAGGCAGACAGCATCCTAGCAACCAGTGATGCATCCCTGCCCAGTTCAGCTGCCAGCTGTGTGATTCTCTGGCCAACAGCTGAATGTAAACAAAGACTGACACCATTGCTCAAATCTGGCAATAGTCATATATGATCAGTGACAGGAATCTCCCAACCAGTAGCTGAATGAGACTGGGGATGCATCATTGGTTGTTATGACATTGTAGCATGCACAGCTGACCGCATCCTAGCAACCATTAATATTATGCAACCGACAGCATCAAAGCAACCAAGGACACTTTGCAGCATGAGAGCTACACATGCATTGAGGATGGAGTATACAGTATGGACACTCCAGCCTCAGTGTTGTCCCCCACCTTGTCTTCATACAATAAATTAATGTACCTATTCCTGAAAGGTACATTCACTAGCCACAGCCATCAACACTCTTCCAGGAATTATGTTGTAAGTTTTTAAGTGCATTTGCATGTAAAAAAAAATCAGCATTTTAGCATGTGTGCGAAAAATTTGAAAAAAAGTAGTGAAAAGATGGTATTGTTTTGGTCTAGTGGGGCCCATCAGCATTTACTTGGGAGTCCTTGTGGACCATCTTGACATATTGGTAAGCAGGTTAGGTGCAGTGCTGCAGTGTCTAAGTGTCCTTAGGTTAGAACGCCTCTGACAGTTGTGAGACAGACAGATATGCAGACAGATCACTTCCCATGGTGTGGAGAGTTGTTACAAGTGGAGAAGTTATACAGCCTGGTGTGTTTGGCCAAGGACAGCATTTTGGGGTGAGTCAGTAAATGTGTTTTTTCCTTGCATTCTTCCATGGTTAACAACTGCTTCATTAATTAATTTATAAAATAAAACATTATTGGAGAAGGTGGTATACTTGGCCTGCACCACCCTTTTCCCATGTCAATCTGCCTCACTTATGGCTGATCCAATTCATTACTCCTTCTTCAAATGAGCCATAAACAGTCCAATTTAAGGATTTCATACGTGTCATGCACACTCCCAGGAACGAATACTATACCAAGCATGGCAGGAAGCCCAGTCATAGGACTGTCCTTGTGTAGAGGTCTTGCTGCTCTTTCCAAGACAAATTTAATTAGACTGTTGCTCTCCAGATGTTGACAGACTGCAGCGTCTGGAAAAGGGGCAAGAGCACTATCGCTGAGTTGAAGATCTGAACACGGCAGTGCAAAGAGCAATATTGATGTGTGCATTGCAATAACCCATAGTTAACTGGTCACTTAAATGATGGCTGCAAAAAGATAAATTCTAGTTGTTATGGGTTACTGCACTATACACACAATCACTACACACGGTGATAATATCGGATGAATGACCGTCCATTTTTTGGGGTTTTTTTTGCATGCTAGACTTATACTGAAATTTCTCATACAACAGAATACAACTTCAGAAGTGATGTACTATATTGTATTGTAATTCTTTCGTTTCTGAGCATGCATGGTCTTGATCTTCCAATTTTCCTCAGACGACTTCTGTACTGATTGAATGAAAATCGTTTGTTCTGGTATTGTATGAGAAAAATTTTGCGTTTGTCGCATGAACTGTTGTGATCGTCTCTCAAAAGCTGTTTACTAATGATCAGGTTATCTGACAATCGCTCCAAAAACAGTATCTTTGATCTAATTTTCTCATTGTGTGTATGGGGCATTGGGATTTGTTCACATCAAAACATATGCAATAGTATTAGTTGTGTAGATGTGAGTTTTGGAGGCATTGTGTTGTTTTATGTAAACTAACTTATATGTAATACTGCAGGTTAGTGCATTTAAAGTGGAACTGTACTGCATATGAACACCACAAACCAAAAAGGCATTTTGATTCATTTTTAATATTCAAAGCAAACTCACCCATCGATTTTGTCATGCTTTATTTTGCTGAGAATTAATTTTTAAAAACACCCCCAGCATTTCTGCCCATGCCCATCTTGAGTAAGGGCAGATGATTCACGTGTCATTTACTTCCTGGAAACTGTCTGCCCTCCCCTCCTGAAGACTGCTGGGATGTATGACATAATTTGCCTAGGCATGGAAAACAGGAAGTAACTGAAGGAATGTAAAAAAAAAGTTTAAAACAAGTAAATAGGATATACTTTCTTATCTATTTACTAATGCTAGCAGCATAAGGATTATAAATAGTCCATGTTGATTGAGAGAGTGAAGTTCAGCTTTAAAATGCAGTATGTATGACTTTTTCCATCTCACATAGCTTATCATATTGGTGTGAGCATGTTTTACTGAAAATAATGGATTTTCTCTTGGACTCTGCTGATATTGCATGTGGTGTAATGAGCCACTGCCTAGCTTAAAACATGAATGCCATGCATACATTAAAGGACAACATTTCTGTTATTGAACTTGGCTTTCAAATATTTCACTCCCCAGTCCTTCACTCATCTTGCCAGAACAGCACCGGATACAGTCTTTGCTAAAAGAAGCCCTTGCCATGTCCAGCTTCTACTGCACATGCGGTCAACTTGGCCCATTAGTTTTTTTGGCTAAAGCTATATTACTCCAAATGGCTGGAGGCTGCCATATGTACAGATCAGAGATAATTGGTCCAAGCAGTAGGATGGATGAAGAGTGGGAGAGTGAAGAACTGAAAAACAGGGTCAAAGGTAAGTATTTAAGTAGGTGGCTGTGATGTTTGAGAGTGGGAGGAACATTTTAAGTACAGCTTCACTAAAAGGGTAATTTATCCTTTAAGGCAAAGCTGTGATTTTTCTACTATAATGTGTATTTCGTGTGTATTTAGATATTACTTGGTCAGTCTGAATTCCCAGACCATGAGAAGGTGATGGTGGAGGGGGGATTATTTAAATTTTCTATAGTTTGGCTAATATACATATATATGTATTTGGACAAATTGGGATAAGGATTAGGTAGTCTGGGAAAATTCACAAACCACATCACCCTCAGTTAGATGAAATGTGATTTTCACAGGTATACATTTATTGTAGAATTTCTCCTACGTTTGTACAATTTCACTACAGGTGCAAATAAAATATCCAGTAATGTTTGAGGGATTTTTTGTTCAATACTAAACGTGCCATATGTGTGTATGGGTTGTTTTATAGTGGAACTATAAGGGTGAGATGATGTTTTCCTGGAGCAGCAATTAAGTCATCATGGACAGTATCATAAATATGAGTAGATTTTGGTAGTATTTGATACTGATCATGGAAATTGGTGATTAAAATCATATTTTGGTTTGCATCAGTGAAATGCCTATCAAATGCAATGCAGAAGAATAAGCTCATTGTATTCTAACCATGACTCTTCAAGTCCACACACCTGCATACGAAATTCTGTTGAATATGAATAGTCCCAAGTTTTTAGTGAACATCTCATGTATGCGTGTGCAACGCTAAAATCAGAACATGATAAATAGTCAATTGTTAAGGTAGGCTGGGTGAATGAGAGAGGAGAACTGAAGTCATTTGTTAAAATATTGCTGTCAGTATGTATGACTGACAGCAAAAATGTTTTTTAATATGGCAATAAATCATCAACGTCTAACCGCCATCTGATTATGATTCAACAAATCATTGCTCTCATATATTGATAAAAATACAGACATTTGTGGACTATCTGTACCTAGCAAGGGCTGTCTGCATAACTGTAACTTGGTACCCTGCAGCCATCAGCCATTTCCAGGGACCTGAGGTACTGTAGATGATGAGGCAACCCTGGTGAAGTAGTTAAGTGTCATGATAACATCATGTTGCATGCCAGGATGAGGTCATTGGGCAGAAACATTCATATCATACAAGTCCTTGAATGGTATATCTTAGCATTCTGTAAGAGGAGCCTAAACGATGGATATGAAAAGCAATGACCTTACTCCTATGTCACTTAAGAATTAATATCTCCTCTTTAGCAATGCCCATTGGTGCTGTATTCATTTTAGCTTTGCCATGAAAAAAATGTTTACGTCATTGCTTAAAGCTTAACTCAGCTCAAACTTTTTTTCTGGATTTATTAGGGAAAGGACAGAACATCTGTCAAGTTTTAATGCCATCTATGTCTTTATTGAGGAGATTTCCTTGAAAACAGGAAGTGATAGAAGATTTAACCAATTGGGGAACAGTGTCACCATAGAATAACACACTTCCTATGCCTGCATGGCTATACTCACTCCTCCGATGTATCTAAGGAGGAAGCAATGGGTGTCATATAGGCTGAACTACAACTATGTGTACTTTTGTTCTTCTCCATTCCATGGAGGATGGGGTTGGGGGTTTACAGAAGTATGATAAGATAGTTTTTGCTTTAAAGCAGAACTCCAGTTATTTTTTTTTTGTGTTTTTACCAAGCAGTGCGGCTGTGTCCCCAATGCATGGATCGGCTGTCATTTTTTCTAGGGGTGAGGACTAAGCTCATACTCACCTGACCCACTGATCCTATAGAAAACTGGGCTCCACGGTTCAGCGGTGGACTGTTCCTGTCTGGAGCATGCACTGAACATGCTGACGGCAAGAACAGCCCATTTACAAGACCTTGTGGGGGCAGGAGCCAAAAGGACCGGTCTTGTGTGGGGAGGATCGGCTGGTCAGTTGAATATGTCTTCGGTGTCCTCTCCCGAATACAAGAGGCATGTGTACTCATACTTAAATCTTCCTGTCTTTTTTTTTTATGTGCAGCAATCTACTGTGAAACAACCCCTAGACTTTGCTTTTCTGTTGGAGTTTCCTACATTTCATACCGGTAACTGTTGCTCTCTCTCTCTGCTTTTGCAGGGTGACTGGTCTTGTATTGGCCCCCTATAATTTTCTTCATGCGGCCTGTAATGAGTAGACCTGTTGGGCCCTAACCACAGTTCTGCTTTCTGTAAAGGCTATGTGTAGCACAGTGGGGATGTCACTGCTAGTAATATAAGTTAATATCTAGCTTTGTATAAACATTTGTTGCTCACAAAGTGGATTTATTTTCTTTGTAGATATTGAGGAATATATTTAAATGATTGGTTATGTGCACAGAATTCAGCTTTTAAAGTCTTCTCCACTTTAAAAACTCTAAAACCAAAAGAAAAAAAACTTGGTTGAAAGCAGGCTTTAAGATTCATACACGGTAAGTTGTGTTAGTTATAGGTGGATATCACGATGCAGTGTTTTATTTCTCTTGCTTTGAGTAGAGAGACATTTTATCCTGGTGTATAAATATTCACTTGTAATGGATCTGTTTCTGTGATTGCACTTGGCTCAGTTAATTACAGATACCAGGGTGTTCTTAATTGATTGATGAGCTATTAAAAGCGCTTCTGTTTTCTGTTTATGTTGATAGACTCAAAACAATTGTCTCTGCTCTGTTCGCTGCCCCTTAGGGATTCTGCCTTATTAACAGTTTGTGCAACACCTTTGGAAACATGCCCAGCCAGGTAACTGTCACATAGTATTGCGTTTGTGTATTATGTGCAGAATTAATTATATATGAGCTTGTAGATCTTGTGCCAAGGTGAAAAAAGTGAGTAAGTTGTCCTAGAAAGCCAGGTTAAAGAGTCAGCTCTTCCATGTAGACTAGAAGTTCAGGGAAAGGATGCAGTTGTCCACTATGTCAAAGTATACATACTATTTTTTCCCCCAGTTCAAAGGCTTTAAGGTTTTTCTTTACTGCCTGCTAAATTGTGTAAGCATAGGTCTCACTTGTTATAAAAAATGGGATATAAGTGGCTGGCTGAATTCAAAACAGAGTAAAACTGTGTTTGACAATCTCAGAATCTCAAAAGGTGCTCATATAATAAAAATGATAACCTCCTGTTTTGGCCTTTTTTAGTTGCATTGCGCAGTGTACAACACCTTCAAACAAGTGTTCTTGAGGAAAAAAGTGATTGAGTAGATTAAGGAACCTTATATAATCACTGTTTTCATGGCTCCAGACCTTTTTGTGAATGGGTTACTGTTCCTCTTTTATTGACCTGAATAGGAACATCTATGTGACTAGAGTGGTCTAATTTAAGAGGTAAACTGGCCCAAGAGACATCATGAGTTGAGGTCAGTCATTCTTGAGGAGCAAAGTGATTGGGTAGTTTGACAAACTGGGTAAATGCATCTCTCCTACCTCCACTCCTAACTCAAACGCATTGACTCCTGCTGTTTTCCTCCTGGGTAAATGCATCTCTCCTACCTCCACTCCTAACTCAAACGCATTGACTCCTGTTATATTCAGAACAAATGGTGTATTTATATTTGTGTGTATGTTGACCAGTCCTCACCTCCAGTTGCACTCAGTTTACGACTGTAGCCTGGCTCCTAAGAAACATCCCCCACTATTCATGTGAGCCTTATCAGCTTCTAATTAGGGCGGAGTTGAATGCTCATTTGAGCATCTCCCTATAAATTTAGATCAGCTCATGGGGGAGTTCTCTGATGGGGGGCACAGTCTCTGATGGGGGTTCTGCTTCAGATTGAGTGCGGCTTCGAAAGAGTGCGAAGCAGTTAAACACAGCAGTTGAACTTAACCACTTGCCGACCGCGCATAGCCGAATGACGGCTTCACCGCGGCCGGCCAGTTCTGAGTGGACGTCATATGACGTCCTCCCAGAACGCGCTCTCCTGCGCGCCCCAGGGGGCGCGCACCCGGCGATCTCCGTGATCGCTGTGTCCTACGGACACAGCTGATCACGAGATGTGGTGAAAGGCCGATCCCACCGGCCTTTTACCACGTGATCAGCAGTGTCCAATGACACGCTGATCACAGGAAAATGCAAGTGCCGGTTCTCGGCTGCACTTTCCTCACGCTGTCAGATCGTGAGGAAAGTACTGCCGAGAACCGGCAGTTGTCAGAGCGGGGATCGGCACCGATCATCAGGGCACTGATGATCAGTGCCCTGATGATCGGTGCCCAGCAGTGACCCCCGCAAGTTCCGATCAGCTGTGCGCCCACTAGCCCCGCCCACCCATTCCCAGCAGTGCCCCCACCTGTGCCCAGCAGTGCCCCCACCTGTGCCCAGCAGTGCCCCCACCTGTGCCACTCTGCAGTGCCACCTACCTGTGCCCAGCAGTGCCACCTACATGTGCCCAGCAGTGCCACCCACCTGTGCCCACCCACCTGTGCCCACCAGCGCCACCCACCTGTGCCCACCAGTGCCACCCACCTGTGCCCACCCACCAGTGCTGTCCACCAGTGCCACCCACCAGTGCCACCCACCAGTGCTGCCAGTCAGTGCCACCAGTCAGTGCCCAGGGGTTGTGCCAGTCAGTGCCGCCAGTCAGTGCCCAGAAGTGATGCCAGTCAGTGCCGTCTATCAGTACCCATCATCAGTGTCACCTATCAGTGCCGCCTATCAGTGCTGCATATCAGTGCCGCCTATCCGTGACCCCTAATTAGTGCTGTCTATCAGTGCCGCCTATCCGTGCCACCTCATTAGTACTGCCTATCAGTGCCCTTTAGTGCTGCCTATCAGTGCCCATCAGTGCCGCCTATCAGTGCCCATCAGTGCCGCCTCATCAATGCAAATCAGTGAAGGAGAAAAAATACCTGTTTGAAAAATTTTATAAAAGAAACAAATAAACTTTTTTTTTTTTTTCAAATTTTTTGCACGTTTTTTAATTTATAGCGCAAAAAGTAAAGCGCCCAGTGGCGATTAAATACCACCAAAAGAAAGCTCTATTTGTGAGAAAAAAATGATCAAAATTTCATATGGGTACAATGTTGCATGACCGCGCAATTGTCAATCAAAGTGCGGCAGCGCTGAAAGCTGAAAATTGGCCTGGTAAGGAAGGGGGTATAAGTGCCTGGTAGGCAAGTGGTTAAGCAGCAGGAAGACACAACAACAACAAGAAACTCTACTGCACGCTGGACAGACTGCAAGCAAACACCCTGGGAAACCTCTCTTACATACCTGAGTCCCACTCCGTGTACCTTTTATACAATACATCCCCTCTTCTCCTCTTCATATTACTATCCTCTGTTCCCAAATCTCATTTCTTTACCCCTCTGCTCCACCCCAAAACTTGTACATCTCCCCCCTCATTGCTATCATCTCCCTACTACTGCTCTCATCACCCCCCCAAAATGCCTCTTCTACTCCTCCTTCTCATTTTCCTCTCCTCCGTTCCCAAAATCCATTCACTATATCCCTCTGCTCCTCCTAAACATTTGTATATTGTGTCCTCACTGCTTCCTTAGCCCCTCTATGGCACCCACCACCTCCTCCTATTATTCCACTCTCCCTCTGACCCGAACACCTCCACTAGGAGTTTCTCACGCTCCTGCACATCCTTCTCCCATGCCACCTTTCTCACCCTTCTCCTCCTCCTAGCCGCGGGGGACATCTCCCCAAATCATGGCCCTCCACCACCTCCCTCACCCGCACAACACCCTCCCACCTCCACGTCCTACCGCAACCCCCGCAACCTAGTATCTGTCCCCCTGCTCCCTAAAATCTCCCCCCCGTTTTCATGTGCACTCCTGAACGCCCGATCGGTGTGCAACAAGCTTACCGCCATCCACGACCTCTTTGTTTCCCGCTCCCTCAACCTCCTAGCGATCACAGAAACCTGGATCCTGCCCACTGACTCTACCTCCCCTGCTGCACTCTCCTATGGAGGTCTCACCTGGACCCACTCACCCAGACCTAACGGTCGTAAAGGTGGTGGGGTTGGTCTGCTCCTGTCACCGCAGAGCACCTTCCGAGTCCTCCCAAACCCCCCCTCCCTATCCTTCTCCTCCTTCGAGGCCCACTGCGTCAGACTATTCTCCCCAACCCCCCTGAAGATTGCTGTGATATATTGGCCTCCTGGATCCATACCCCGCTTCCTGGATGACTTTTCCTCCTGGCTACCCTTCTTCCTCTCCTCTGAGCTACCCACCATCATTCTTGGGGATTTCAACATCCCTGTCAACCTTGACAACCCAGACACAGCCCGTCTCCTCCACTTAACCTCCTCCTTTGCACTTGCACAGTGCATACAATCCACCACCCACTCCGACGGTAATATTCTTGATCTTGTCTTCTCCAACCACTGTGCTCCCCACAACCTCACTAACACCCCCTTTCCTCTCTCTGACCACAACCTGATTACCTTCTCTATCTCCTCATCCTCCAATGCCTACCCCTCCAAATGTCACACTACTACCACCGTAACCTCCGCAACCTTAACCCTGCCCCCCTCCACTCTGCAGCTGATAAACTCCATGACAGCATCCTCCCCCTGTCCTGCCCCGACTTGGCTATGACTGCCTACAACAACGCGATGTCAGCAGCCCTTGACTCACTAGCGCCTTTAACCACACCCAACATCAGACCCCGACCGCTCCAGCCCTGGCAGACTGATCACACCAAAACCCTCAAACGACACAGTCGTGCCCTGGAGCGACTATGGCGCAAAACAAAATCCCAACAAGCCTTCACCCGCTACAAATCTGCCTTCCGCACCTACACCTCCTCCCTCCACGCAGCCAAACAAGCCTACTTCCTGACCCTCATCAAGACCCTCTCCTCCAACCCTCGCCGACTCTTCTCCACCTTCAACTCTCTACTCTCTCCACCCAGCACCTCACTCACCGCCCTTGAGATTGCCAATCACTTCAAAAACAAGATTGACACAATTCGCAAGGACATTGCCGCAACTCACACCCCCTCTCAACCCGTCCCCTCTCACACAGCTACTCCCTCATCCCCCCTCCCCCTCGACATTACCCGCAGGGACTTCGTCACTGCTCAAACTCCCTCCAACCCCGTTCCCCTCACTCAGCTACCCCCTCATCACCCCTCTCCCACGGCCCCACCATTGCTCTGACCTCCACTTCCACCCCACCCTACATTCCTCATACTGAACTCAAACTCTCCAATGACCTTCTAACCGCCAAAGCTAATGGCCACTATTCAGTGCTCCTACTCCTTGACCTCTCTGCGGCCTTCGACACAGTTGACCACCCCCTCCTCCTCAAAATACTACACTCCCTCGGCCTCAGAGATTCTGCTCCCTCCTGGCTCTCATCCTACCTGTCACAACGCTCTTTCAGCGTTACCTATAATGCTACCACCTCCCCCTCACTCCCCCTCTCTGTTGGGGTCCCTCAAGGCTCTGTCCTTGGGCCCCTTCTCTTCTCCATCTACACCTCCTCCCTTGGCCAACTCATACACTCTCACGGCTTCAACTACCACCTCTATGCCGACGACACACAAATCTATCTCTCAACCCCCCACCTCACCCCCTCGGTCTCTGCCCGAATCACACACCTACTGAGCGACATATCAGATTGGATGTCGCTCCACTTCCTTAAACTGAATCTCTCCAAAACCGAGCTTCTTGTCTTCCCCCCAGCCCGAACCCCACCCCCCATTGACTTCTCCATCACATCCAACAACGCCAATATCAAACCCGCCCTGCAGGCCAGAGTACTTGGTGTCATTCTGGACTCCAACCTATCCTTCCAGCCCCAAGTCCAATCTTTAACAAACTCGTGCAGACTCCACCTCCGCAACATCGCCAAAATACGCACGTTCCTAACCCCAGAAACCACTAAACAGCTCATCCACTCCCTCATCATATCACGACTCTACTACTGCAACTCCCTCCTTACTGGCCTGCCTCGCCGCTGGCTATCCCCGCTTCAGTCGATCCTGAATACGGCTGCCAGACTCATTCACCTTTCCAACCGCTCCGTTTCCGCCACCGCCCTCTGCCAATCCCTCCACTGTCTTCCGATTGCGCAACGGATCAAATTTAAAATCCTAACACTGACGTACAAAGCTGTCCACCATACTGCCCCGAACTACATCACTGACCTAATATCCAAGTACTGCCCAGCACGCACACTCCGCTCCTCACAAGACCTCCTTCTCTCTAGTTCCCTGGGCTCCTCCTCCCATGCCCGCCTCCAGGACTTCTCCAGGGTGTCACCCATCCTCTGGAACTCCCTTCCCCAACCCATCAGATTATCACCTACTCTCCTCTCCTTTAGGCGCACCCTGAAAACCCATCTCTTCAGGGAAGCCTACCCCCTGCTAACTTGACCGACCTCCTCCACTCTTCCTACCACTCCATCCCCCACAGCTATCTATTCCTGTACCACTATCCCGTCCCTTCTAGATTGTAAGCTCGAAAGAACAGGGCCCTCGATCCCCTCATGTTTTGCATTGTATTGGTATTGTTCTGTCACATGTTCTGTCCCCCTTTGTAATGTACAATGCTGAGTGAACTATCGACGCTTTATAAATACTGTATAATAATAATAATAATATATGATCACTGTTTTCTTGGCGCCAGAACTTATTTTGTGTGCGGCTTACCCTTCCTATTATATTATCATGAACAGGAGCACCCATTTATTATTATTATTATTTAATAATAAATAATAATAATAATATATTATTATTGTTATTTAAGAGGCAAACAGACATCAGAAGATTAGGTAAATCATGTTCGCTATTGCTAGACTTTGCAACCTTATCTTTCATACAATGTGAAACAAGTCAATTATGAATGATATAACATAGGCATTCTGCAGCTGTTACTTTGCCTAGACCCATTTTTTCATCCATTACACAGTGCCTAAGTAGAACCACTTGGCCTTTTCCTAGACCCCGTCCCCAATGACATCACCAATGTAATGTGGTAATTAGAAAAAGGAGTGGGCAGGGAATACCTCTCAAAATCCTGATAGGCTCCTAGCAGCATTTAAATGCCAAAGGTACATTTATTAATAATTGCTTTGTTAAATTAAACTGTGCTAATGAAGCCCTGTTAGTAAAACGTTACATTTTATGTATGAATCTAGATTAATAGTTATTCTTTGACATCTTGCTATAATCATATGGTCTTCCTATGTTATTCTTTGGACCTCACCTAACTGAAAAATCTTTTTAATTTTTTCTCATGCATTGTTTTTATAAACAATTCATATTGTGGAATCCATCTTGTCCATCTTTTGTCATCTTCAGATGTCCTTCACCTTGTTAATTTCAGTGACATATTAGAAATATTATATTTAGACCGTGTCCTCGTAGAATCCACAGTCAATTTTTTGTCATCTTCAGATGTTCTGAGATAATAGAAATATTACACTTAGAGAATGTATTTGTAGAATTTATCTTGTCCATCTTTTATCATCTTTAGATGTTCTAACTCTTGTTCATTCTAGTGAGATATTAGAAATATTACACTTAGACCATGTCCTTGAGACTGTAAATTTAAAATTGGGTGTTTTCTGCCACCTGGGTAAGAGAGATGCCTACACCTTTTTAACTGTATTAAGATTAAATAACATACTGTGAGCTTATCCAAATTATTTTTACTTCCCTTAGCTTCTAAGGCCCATTTGTGGATTTCAATAATGTATTGTATCATTGTTATACAAGACTACTCATTTTAGGTTCTGTCTCTTAAGAACTTTAAAAAAAGCACCCCTCAGGACTGCACATTCTCTCCTTCATTATTTAAAATCACATTAGAAACATCACTTATCACCCTGAAAACACTTAAACCATTTAAAGTGGACCATTCATGAAAATTCATACTTTGTATGACATCTTTCTTAAAGTACAACTAAAGGCTCCTTTATGACAATCTAGACATGTACCAAATTAAGTTACTATGTGATGCACAAGACTAAAGTAAACTGAAAGCTTCCTTTATCTTCCATGAATGAGTCAACTCCTTCTTTATTTGTGTATCACCCTATCCCCCCCCAGACACTGCAGGTCACAGTGGGAGGGTTTCATCAAAAGAGGCAGTGCTGTCATTACAGAAAGCAGTGGGCAGGACTAGGTGTGGCCAGGTGCTGATTGGATAGCTACAGGTTTGCGAATCAGCAGTGCAATAATAAATAGATTGCACTGCAGATGAAGACTGAAGACGGTAGTATTCATGTGAAGCCTGAATGCATTCATTTTTGTCAGTGGAGCCTTCAGCTTATAAATGATCACTATGTCAGCACTAAAATTGTAATCACATTTATTTATTTCAGGTACTTATAAAGTGCCATCAATTTACACAGCACTTTACATATATATTACACATTCACATCAGTCCCTAACCTTCAAGGGGTGTACAATCTAAGGTCCCTAACTTACATTCATACATACACATACTAGGGCCAATTTAGACAGGAACCAATTCACCTTCCAGCATGTCTTTAGAGTGTGGAAGGAAACCCACTCAGGCACAAGGAGAACATGCAAACTCCAGGCAGGTGGTGCTATGGTTGGGATTTGAACCAAAGACCCTAGTTCTACTAGGCAGTAGTGCTAACCATTTAGCCACTGTGCAGCCCATGATTTTGACCAGCATTGACTGGTTCCTGATCATCAGTGGAGACTCATGTGTCACCCCTCTCTTGTACTTGCGCAAAGTGTCAGCTGCTGGGTCTCGAAAGGGAGAATGTGTATTAGTGGATCATTGTGGGAACATTAACATACAGATTGCAGGCTAGGAGGGGTTCATTTAGTAGCCCTGAAGAGACAATTCTGAAATGTGCCAACAACAAACATAAATGTTATTTATAAGATGGTCATAGTCAGACATTGCTTAGTTTTAATCTGTTGAATTAGCATAATGTATCGACAGTTATGTATTGGGATGGCCTACCTGATTAGATATGAATGGGATGGATTTCAAGGGCAAAACTGCTATCCTTGTGTTAAACCTGTGCATTTAAAATTTCCTCCAAGAGATGGGGCAAACTATCAGTTGGTGGTAATGTTAGAAACAATTGAGTACTGTCCATGATACTTTTTTTGTTTTTGCACTAACATACAATTTTTCAGGACAAGCTTTCAGGGTGTACCCCCTTCTTCAAGGTCCAAGCAGTAATGGCAGATACGTCTCTGCTCTGATTAGTTCACTTGTGTGTATAAATTTCAGATTAAGATCATGAACTCTGTGGAAACATTCTTTTCAGTAGGCTTTATAGGCATCTCAGCATGTCAAAAGGAGTCTAAAGCTGTACCTACTGACTAAACAAAATAAAAACATTACACAGAAGAAAATGTGAAATACATCACTGCAATCCTACCATTATAGAAACCAATGAGTCTCTATAAACTCCAAAAATGAATTTCTCCTATTTGATCCATTTGGGTCAGTTGAATATACCATTGAAAGTGTTTTGTTATATCTGTTTGATAAGTGCAAAAAATACCTGTGGATCTTGCCAGAAATCTTGTCGGTTACTAACTTCCTGTGCGCTCTGCTTTTGCTGTACTCTAATACGTTACGATGTTCTGAGGACTACAAGTCCCCACATGTTTCTGTGTTACTGGCAGAGTCACCAGGTGAAAATAAAGCAAAAAGCCTAAAAAAGGGAAAACTAATGCAGCCACCACCTGACATTACCGGTAAGCTGCAGTGTATTACAGTTTCATTTCTTGGGGTTTGGATACTCTTTTATTTCATTTCAGTGCCATGTGTGCCAGGTGGAGGTGCATTTCCTGAATGAATGATGTGGGATCTCCTACCCATACATAGTTCTAACAGGCTCTGGGCAGAAATTTCTTGGCCTCACTTGACACAAACTACTCTTTGATAATCACCGTAAATTGCTCTTTGTTCCATTGGAGTTATGGATTTTCTGTTTATAGTGGGAAAATCTATATAAAAATTCAATGATCCGCTTGCTTGAAAACAACTTCTAGAAGGAAAGATTTACAGAAACGAGACTGCATTTTCTAAGCTAAGAATATTTTTTTGCCATAACTACAGTCATTTAAAGCAATGACTGCCAGCAGTAGTTGAAAATAAAAGTTGCTACCAAAATGGGACTGGTGACAGTATTTTGTGAAACAGAGAATCTTTGTAACACATTTTCTTTTTGTTTTTATTATTTTTTTTTTAGTTTTGTGAAGGTTCAGAACATTTCTGTTTTATATTGCGGTCTGTCTCTATTAGGGAGATTTACCCTCACTTCCTGTTAAATTAGGGCTAGGTACACCTTCTTGCATTGTGGTAATGCAATTAAAATGGAGCAAAAAAATAAATGCACATCCCTTCTGCAGGCCTACGGTCGTACCATTTGTTCCTAATGGCACCCCAACGCACCTTACTGATGCACGCCAAAACGCTTGGTAACAAAGTAGCTCAGTTTTAAAAAGAAAGGGTCATGTTTGTTCCTCCTAGGGAAGCCTATTGAAATAAAAGGGGTGTCCTAAATGTGACAGGTAAAATCACACAATGATGCACTGCTGCATCTACATAGGTATGGATAGAGCTTAATGGATGTCAGAACAGGAAGAAAAGACAAAAGTCCCCTCTGTAGAAACAAACTCAATTTCAGTCCACATTCACACTTGAACAGAGTATTCCTGGTGATTTGTAATCTTTTTTTTTTGGCCATTTTTAAAAAGGTTCTACAATCTTTGTGTAAGGGCTCATTCACAGTAGGGATCGCACAGGAACGCATCCTGCATTCTTGTGCGATTCATATGTGGTTCAGTGAGATGTGATCTGAGCTCATTCATTTTGAATGGATTGAATGGCACTGGACCGCAGCAAAAGTATGCATGCACTATTTTCATAAAACACAGGGCAACCCATGATTGTGACCTGCGTTTGGGATGTCATTATCCTAACATTGACACAGTGCCACAGTGCTGGAAATGTGCAATGAACATGGGTTTTCCACAGTGCGTTCTGGCGTGAACAGGCCGTAAGTTCTTTTGCACGTGTATAAAGCTTCAGGCATTTGTTTTGCTGTGCTGAGCAACAGAAGGAGCACGGTTCTAGAGGTGCAGGGGTAAAAAAAAAACATATGAAACACGATGTTTAACGTATTTACAGACACTCCCATTGAAGTCTATTGGGTGAAAAATGCCTGATTACACTCAAAAAGTACTTCTTTGAGCACAAAGTATCCAAGCAACTGATCATTGAAATGTGAACATCCACAATTACAAACAATGGGTTTCTGTATGTTGAGCATAGTCAAGTGTAGAGAAACACTACAGAAGTTTCAGGTGTAACAGCGGACTAAAACCCAGACAGATAAAAATCTCAATCAGACACAGATAGCATTTTAAACCCAAAAGAGGGTCTAAACTAAGAAGTTCTTGGCTAGAATTTAGCCTTAAAACCACTCTGTTGCTATTAAATTTAAAAAATGAAATAAATCCTTCACCTACTTGGCACCCTGTAAAGGTGCTATTTATTTTATTTCTATTTCTTACAGGTACTTATATAGTGCTGTCAATTTACACAGCGCTTTACATATATATTGCACATTCACATCAGTCCCTAACCCTCAAGGGGTGTACAATCTAAAGTCCCTAATGCAGGCCATACGTGGTTCGAATTCCGAATAATTTTTTCGTCCAAAAATCGAAAATGTCCTTCGCTCGGTAATCCAATGGTGCCATCAATGATTTTGAAAATTGGCCGACCAAGTCATAAAGTTCACCCCATATAAAAGGCGAAACTTCTGTTCCTTCCAGGTCACAGCTCATGCGCATATTCTTTTCGGAAAAACGATCGTACGATTTGACCATCATTAAGTTGAAAATTGGTAATTTTTCACAAATTTTCCAACATGCCCGATCACCGAAAAGGGGAGGAACCATGAAAATCGGCCAGTGCCATTGACCCACTAACAGAGTGAAAATTGGCCGATTACTCTTTTTTTCCAAAAAAGATTTTTATTAGAAGAAAGCAGTCATAACAGTACATGTACAGACGTGAATCCAAGGTCGGACATATCACTGTATGGCGCTTCCCGTGTCTCAGATGGGTCAAAGCATAACAGGCAATACAAAACATAACATTGTAAAACATTGTGTCAACGTAATATTACAGTCCAGGAAATGAACGGCATATAAGAAATGCGCAGAGAGATATATTGTCTTTTGACCTTTGAGCAGTATTTTCTGTCAGGGGAGTGTGAAGTGTATGATAAAGAATATGAACAGCACTTGCTAAATCTTTGGATCTGATTCATGAGTCTAAGAATTGGATGTGTGAGTGATATGGGGCGTAGTACGTCCATGTGAAGGACAGCGTTCTGTATCGGTTATGGCACGAAAACGAAGATAGGAGTAAAGTATAGGTGGGAGCTCAAGAGCAGGTAGAGAGAAGGATAGTTAGTAAGTAGAATAATGAGGTGATAAAGGTAAGTATAGAAGGAAAAAAAAAAGGGGGGGGCGGGTTGGGGGGGGTTGCTTACGGTGAGGTAAAACGGAAAGGAGGAGTGAATGTCTGTGGATAGGTGGCTCTCAACCTGTGAAATGAGCCACAGTAAAAATACCTACTTATAGCTTAGGACGTGGTGCGTATCAAGACAGTCAACCGGGTAATATGCGGATACAGGTTCTAAGGGAGTAAGCCTTGGTGAAACACTAAGGTATATCTAGGCATATATCGAGAGGTATCTCAGAAAAGAGGACATTCCCCAGTATCAGGATATGTCTGGTCAGCCGATTATTCTTAGGTGCGATTTTCGGATGCAAAATTGGTTGAATTTCAACCCATGTATGGCCAGCCTAACTCACATTCATACATATACAAGGGCCAGTTTAGACAGGATTCAATTCACCTACCTGCATGTCTTTGGAGTGTGGGAGGAAACTCATGCAGGCACAGAGAGAACATGCAAATTCCAGGCAGGTGATGCCATGGCTGAGATTTGAACCAATAACCCTAGTGCTAACAGACGGAAGTGCTAACCATTTAGCCACCGTCCTTTTTGTTAACTGATACAAGACATTTTACTGTATATTTATCCTATGGTTTGTTGATATTGTAATTGTGAAACTGTAATTGTGAAGTTTTAATAAAGCATATATGAAAAGAAAAAAAATAACAAATTATCAGTGCAAAGAAAGCAATCTAAAGCAGAAATAAACTTAAAAATTAAAAAGTTGCTGACATGTAGAATATATAGAAACCACAAAATATATTCTGCCCAGCCACATAAACACCGGCAAGGTCTGGGTATTGGTGCTGGGAAGGAAGTGACTTTTTTGTAATTTTTTCTGCAGAGGTCATGCTTATATCACAGAAAGAACTCAATATATTTCTCTGTATGGCAAACACATTGGGGGGAATTTATCAAAACTGGAACTGACAAAAACCTGAACCAACTGTGCATGGCAACCAATCAGCTTCCATCTTCAGCTTATTTAGTTAAAGTGGAACTGCACTGCATCTGAGCACCACAAACCAAAAATGCTATGTAATTCATTTTGAATATTCAAAGCAAACTCACCCATCCATCCATGTCTTCATACTTTATTTTGCTGAGAAATCCTTTTGAAAAACACCCCCTAGCATTTCTAGCTGTGGCCAACTTGAGTAAGGGCAGATGATTCATGTATCATTTACTTTCTGGAATCCGTCTGCCCTTAGCTCAGGCATAAGCTGAGCTGAGAACCCTTCCTTCCCTGCTGAAGATTGCTGGGATGTATGACATCATTTGCCTAGGCATGGAAACCAGAAAGTAACTGAAGAAATGTAAAAAAAAATATTAAAACAAGTAAATATGATATACTTTCTTATTAATTTACTAATGTCAACAGTGTAAGGATTAAAAATTAGCTCATGTTGATTGAGAGAGTGAAGTTCCACTTTAAGCTTTAAAAAAAGGAAAGCTAGAAGCTGATTGGTTGCCATGCACATCTGCTCCAGTTTTGATAAATTCCTCTGATAGTTTACATGTCATTGGAATGGAGACTTAAAAGGTCTGAGACTCTGTGGCTATACAACAGTTTAAATAAATCATACGGTTACCATATCAAATATTCTAATTGAAATTTTGCTGAATAATAAAGCCATTTCTGTGAAGAGGGGATATGAATTTTTGTTTTTGTGTGAATCCACTGCACTTGTCATGGCTGAGCAGATTTAAATGGGGAAAAGGAGTTCCCATGATACAACAGGCACATTCTCTGTCAAATGTTGCTGTTCAGCATGCTGCAATTAGGGGGTGGTGGGGGGTGGTGGATGCAAACATAGACTTCTTGTGGGTGTTCACATCTGCGCTAGACTCTTGCTGCATTTGCATTTTAGGAAGGGAGTTAAATGTGTTAATTTTTTATGTTTATTGATTTCAACTGTTTCTCATATAGAAAAATTACAAACGTTTCGCTTATATGGTTGTTTTTTTAAATAACAACTACACCTTACACACCTTAACATTTCCAGGAAAAAGCAGTTACGTTTAAGATGATCGCCTTTCGCCTACCTCTTTCTTCTGCTCTACTATGATGTGGTATTTACAGAAAATAGCAAAAACACTGAGTAAATACCGCATAAAAAGACCCTAAAGTCAGTTCACAAAAGGAAATAAATAATTAAATGCATGCGGTAATTAAGTAGTGGTCCAGGTATGCGGTATGTACTGGTATCTGTCTGTACTGTCATGGGTTGTTAAGGAATGGGTGGTCGCAGAGTTCCTAACAACCATCAGAGTCATCAGCTGCCGGCAATTAAAAAATCATTTAAAAATGACTTGGGGTCCTCCTCGATAAATACCAAGCCCTTCGGGTCTGGTTTGGATTTTGAGGGGAACCCTCATGCCAAAATTAAAAAAACAAATGGTGTGGGGGTCCCCCTCAAAATCCATACCAGACCTTTATCCGAGCATGCAGCCCGGCAGGGCAGAAAAGGGGGGGCGAGCGAGCACCCCCCAACCATACCAGGCCACATGCCCTCAACATGGAGGGGTGCTTTGGGGCAGGGGGGGCTCCCCCAAAATCACCTTGTCCCCATGTTGATGGGGACAAGGGCCTCTTCCCCACAACCCTAGGCTGTGGTTGTAGGGGTCTGCGGGCAGGGGGCTTATTGAAATCTGGAAGCCCCCTTTAGCAAGGGGGCCCCCAGATCTCAGCCCCCCCATGTGAATGAATATGGGGTACATGGTACTGCTACCCACTCACAAAAAAAAAAAAACTGTACTGTGAAAAAAGACAGGAGACAGTCTTTGACAAGTCCTTTATTAAAAGAAGGAAAATAAAAGAATGTCCCGAAATAGATCCAACATCAATCACAATACCCGCCGCCAGTGCTGCTACCTGAAAAAAGAAAAAAAAAAAGGCTCCGGTCCCGACGCAGGCTCCCGGTCATCTGACTGCTCCACTGGATTGACAGTTCTTAAATATGTAAAGGGAAGGGCCACCCAGTGGCATCATATATGTGACCCAGCCCCTGTGTGACATCATTGACCCAGCATGCTCCAGTCGATGATGTCGCACGGGGTGGGGTCACACGGGTGATGTCACTGGGTTGCCCCGCCCCTTACATATTTAAGCACTGTCAAGCCAGTGGAACAGTCAGATGGTGGAAGCCAGCGTTGAGAGGGGAGCCTTTTTTTTTTTTTTTTGTGTCAGCGGCAGTGGGCACTGTGACTGACATTGGATCTACTTTGGGGGACATTCTTTTATTTTCCTTCTTTTAATAAAGGACTTGTCAAAGTCTGTCTCCTGTCTTTTTTTTCCACACTTCAGTTTTTTTTTGTGAATGGGTAGCGGTACCATGTACCCCATACTCATTCACATAGTGGGGGGCCCGGGATCTAGGGGCCCCCCTTGCAGCCCAAGGTTGTGGGGAAGAGGCCCTTGTCCCCTTCAACATGGGGACATGGTGCTTTGGGAGGGAGATCAATAATACAACCATCAGTACCTCACCTCATGCCAGGGTACTAAGTGTAATCCTAGACTCCCATCTGTCCTTTCAGCCCCAAATCCATTCACTGTCCAAATATTGTAGACTTCACCTCCGCAACATCTCCAAGATACGCCCATTCTTAATCTCGGAAACCACTAAGCAACTTATTCACTCCTTATCTCTCGCCTTGACTATTGTAGTTCCCTCCTCATTGACTACCTAATCACAGGCTATCCCCTCTTCAGTCTATCATGAATGCTGCTGCCAGACTCATCCACCTTACTAACCGTTCCATATCTGCCATCCCTCTCTGCCAATCGCTCCACTGGCTTCCAATTGCCCAACTAATAAAATTCAAAACATTAACAATAACATATAAATCCAGTTATAACGCTGCCCATAATTACATCACCAATCTTGTCTCCAAATATCACCCAAACCATCCTGTCCATTCCTCCCAGGACCTCCTGCTCTCTAGCTCCCTTATCTCCTCCTCCCATGTTCATCTCTAGGACTTCTCCAGAGCCTCCCCAATCCTCTGGGACTCTCTACCCCAATCTATCCAACTATCGCCTACTCTTCTCACTTTTAGGTGATCTCTGAAAACATACCTTTTCAGGGAAGCCTATCTCATCGTCAGCAAATAATGGCATCTTCTATTCCTCCTATCGGTTCACCTCCCACAGTTTTTACCTTTTGTACCACCAGCCCCTCCCTCTTAGATTGTAAGCTCCAAGGAGCAAGGCCCTCCTAACCCTCTTGTATTGAGCTGTATTGTTGCTATATTATCTCCCATTATATCGTAAAACACTGAGCAAACTGTTTGGTGCTATATAAATCCTGTACAATAATAATAATATTGAAAGGGATCCTGAGGATTTACTGAAAGCATGTTGTATAGAAATGATTTGGACTGCTAGTTTGATCAACCATGTATAAAGAACAACGTATCATATTTTTTTTTTTGTTACCAACCCCATTTATTCCTTATAAATATTCATTAACTTTTTCCAAGGGGGAAGTATTTGATAGATTGCACGGACTTTGAGGACATGTTTTAACCTCGTTTCTCATCGCCTCACTGGGGAATTTTATGTTGATGCTACAAATGATAAGTAGATTTGCAATCTAAAATAGAGTTTTCAGTCATACTTTAAAAGCATTTATCATTTATAAGCAGTAATGAGATTAACTGCAGGTACAATGGAGCTGATATGAGATGATAGACTATAAAGTTCCTCAAACAAATTAATTTACAGTGCGTTAATGACTGCTCATGTAATTTAGGTTAAAACTCTAAGAACTGGTCACATGGAATACTTAATGACACAAAGTTGCTTGTTATTACAGGTAAAGTTGCTCATCAAGATTATCTAGAAGTAGCTAGTTAGCATTAGTGATTACAAGCTCATTCTTAATGTCTTTGAAGTTCTGCTGCTTAGTATCTGATATGCTGGAGCTTTTTGGATCAAATGAGTTATCCTCTTGACCCATTAGGTAGGGTGTAGGTGGTTCTTAGTAGATAGCACCTCCCTTTTATCCTCATTCTGGCTTAAAGGCTAAGTTCACCTTTTCCAGAATATAGTCTATGTAGTCAATGGGCATAATAAAAATCTTTGCAGCTTTGTAAAACGATCATTCATTTTATTATTTTACCTGTAGGACATTTGAGTCAGAGGCCTGGCTTAAAAATTCCTAGTTGGCAACCCTCAAGTTTTTTGCCTTGTTTTTAGAAAGAATGTTTTTTTCCTGCAATGCTGGTAGTGAGCATCCAATGGTTTTCAATTCCTATAAACAAGTCAAGCTGTGGGGGTTGCTAACTAGGTGTTTTTCAGCCACACTTCTGAGGGGACCCAAATGGCTGAGCAGAAAAAAATAAAATATCATGATTATCTCATTTTTCCCCCCCAACAAGAGGGAACAAGTTTTCTTAGTATGTGCCAGAACATCATCAAGTTCGATGGGTGGGTGGATGGGTTGATCTTTAAATTTCTGACTGACTGTTTATCAAGGGGCAGCTTAAGAACCTCTAAAAATATTTTCCGATGAACATGATGGAAAACAAGAAATCTTTGATCCAAAAAATGTACTTCCCGTATGACAATATAGGCTGACCAAAGATTTACAGATATCTCCTTGAGAATGATGATGAGAAATGTTTGCCTGTTCCTGAACGACTCTCTCAGTGCTGAGACGCATCACAATCCATGGCTAATAATGACAATAGTTTATTTGCAGCACCTACTCACCACCGGGTTAGAAAATCTCATTGTTTTGTAATAAAAGCCTTGACTGCATTAGCGGGACTAACTGCCTCTGACATAAGCAGAACTAACACCAAACTGTACAGTCTCACAGTAGATCACAAAGAGTCTGCATATTCCGAAGTGATGGTTTACTTCAGCTAAAGAGTCTTGTGGGTCATCTTTGGAAACCTCATCTTTTTTCACCTTCAATTTGGCTGTTTGATTTGTCTGTTGTTAAGAAGACAGGATACAAATATAGCCAAATTAAGCCAAGAGTCAAATTGTCAATTTTGTGCTTTGATTCTGCCTCCTTATGCAATGCCCCCATGGCCCATGAGTCGTAATTTAGAAACTTTGAGATATTCCTTCCAACAGAAACTGTGATCGTTGTAGATAAAAAGGAATCAGAACTTCCACAGACAGTGATACGCATACATATCTGTAAAGCTAGGGCAAGAATCAAAGAGGCTTTCAGATTTAATCGTAGGTACGCAAATGTCAAACAAGTGGGTCATCCAGCTCTCGTCTAGAGCGGGGTTCTGTGCTTCAAGAAACCAGTTTCCTTGAAACTCTGACCTCACATTTCATTAGGATTTAATAAACTTCTAGTGTAATAATATTGTGCTGAGTTACCGTACAGCAGCTGACGGAAGACATGATATTCTGTTAGATCAAAGAGCACAATGAACTGTCTCAAAGATAATTGTCCTTGATAAATTTTTAGAGGCTGCCGTGAATCTGATTCTATTAATGGACAAAGAAATATTGTAATGTCAGAGAAAAACACAGTGTCTGGTGATGAAAAACTGTCTAAAGGGAAATTAAAATCAACACATCTCTGTGGGTGGATTTAATTAAACAGAGAGCGAGTATGTGTTCCTCTAATAACCAGCATGTTAACACTTACCTGCCAGGGAATCCTTGCTCCAGATGACAGGCAATAGCGGTCTTTTAGCCAATAGAACAAATAATGTAGTTTTTCTCAACTTGTGAGATGGGCTTAAATCAAAACCAAATTATTCTCTGCGCTATCTGCGCTGTGAAAGAACAATAAGTATTGTTGTTAAATCACTATTATGCGTTCCCGCATCAACCAAATTTATATACATGTGAATAAGTGAAGTGCAACATCAAACCATTAAATTGCCAAACAAATCAATAAATGTGTAATGTCATATTTGTGCAAAAAAAATCATAATTTTTAATGTCCATACATAAATTAAATAAATAAATAAATGTACATACATCATCAGTATTTGTATTCAGCATTTTCTTTGTGCTTGTTAATCACAACTTGTATTGCACCAAAGTACTCCTCCTTCAAATTCATATATGTGCCCAATAGTTACTGTATTCACCACCAGTGAGGGTGCTCCACCACAGTCCAAACAAACTGCTAACCTATATTTTGACCCACTGTGAACTAAGGTCTATTTGTACCTAGCCCTTTAATTAGGGCTGCTAACCTTGTTTTCACCAAATGTACCAATCTTCACTCATCTGTGTGTAGCCAATCCTTTCTTCCGCAATAACTTCTCAAAGAAATAAAACAGCTCTCATAGTGCAATACGCTCAACAACTCATTCCCCTTAAAATAAAATAATTTAAAAAAAAGTATAGAACACTCTCGAGTACAGTGTGATAAATCCTTTAAGGAAAACCATTAGCATCAGTACATATGAAAGGAGCTTACTTTTGGTTTCCACATGTGCACAATGACGTCACATGGCCCCACCCTAACGCGCTTTGTCGTGCTTTGTGAAGTCTTCTGTTCAAGCTAATGTGGATTCTGAAGCCATCATGTAGTTGTTTTTACCAAATCAGATTTTTATTGTGCACTGTGTTTTGCAAAAAATATTATTTAAATTTTGATCAACAGTATTTAAAACCACACTATAATTTATAGCAGGTAGAAAGTGACATTTCTTGCACATTCGCTATGGACTTTTTTACAAGTTTTTCTATCTTGAGCTGGTGGATCTGTGCATTTTCACTAAACAGTAATTGCCAATGGGGGTACAGTTGAGAAAATCACAATTTTGACACTGGATTGAATTCCTATTTTTGATAATTGTTACAAATTTCTAAAAATAAACATTTAAAAAAGCCTAGCTTCCCTGTCAATGAAAATGAGGCAATGAGCCTGTGACCTTCCTCCATACCATGCTGCGGTACTGAGATGTACTGGATGAGGGGTACACAAAAAGGGAGATAGCTCTTCAAATCACTGGACTCAATGATGACATTGTGGGGACCTCAGAATATCCAATCCACCAGGAGAGGGTAGGAAAACTTGAGGCTTTTATATTAGCTATCTGCACCCTATGAAGAGAAAGAATCCGACCACCTACACCCTGGTGAACTGGTGTTAAGGATTCTTTAATCCCTTAACCAGCTTGCCATGTGTATATTTCAGAAAAGTGTTAAAAACACATATACACTAAAAAAAGGCTCTCCTCTTCCACTACCCCCTAAAAGGAATCCAAAAGCCCTCTCTTTCACTTGTTCAGCAAATGAAAGTGATAACCATTAAGTGACATGTATTCAATACTTGGGGAATGCTGGGGAGGCATGTCTTCTTAAACTGGGTATGCACTTTTTTTTTGGTTCTGCTAGAAGGGACATTGTATTCTGACAGTGAGGACTCTCCTTTGTCAGGATATACTGATCAGCGCTGCATTCAATTGGCTGCAAGCCGCTGATTGGACAAGGTCAGCTTTTGTTGTACTTGGAGGGCTACACAAAGGTCAAGGTTTGACCAGTCCTTGCTGAACCAATTGAATTTCGATCTGTGTGTACCCAACCTTAGTCCAAATATGTTGAGTAATGTGATAATGTTAGTGACGAGATGTCATGAAGAACTCAAGGGAGATACCTACCCATAGTTTCCTGTGCATTTAAAACAATTGTTCACTGCAGATTCCCTTCCCTTCTCAGATGGGGGCTAAACAGAGGGATCCCAGTGAGGGCAATTTAAAAAATAAATCTGATAAAGAACATATAAGATGCCACTTAATGGCATCTAAACTTAAAGGGGATGTTCACATCCTTGACCCCTAAAGAAATGAATTGGAGTTGTCAAAGAACCATGGTCCATCAGCATTGGGTTTAGTGCTATGGAAGAGGTACCTCTTTTGTGGAAACGTTTCAGAGCTCCCCCTGATGCTGATATGTTTGCAATCTAATTATTATAGCAGAGAGGTTGGATGCTTTCTGTCCCCTTGCTATAGGGATAACAGTTTAGTTTATGTGCAGTGAGGTAAAGGGAAAGCATGTTTTAAAAAAATATTCTAACAAAAACAAGTTAAAGTAGAATTCCGGGATCAACTTAACTCATCTTAAAATTGTGCCCCCCCTTCCTAACACCTATATGTCCATGCGAAAGAAAGATGTGGATACTTACCTATTCTCAAGCTGATCCAATCACGTGATCTCCCCTGTGTCAGGCAGCATCAGCTGTAGGGGAGAGGAGAAAGCAATCGACAGCGGAAGGAATGCCTGAATGGTGACGTCTCCCATAGAGTTACTGTGGGCCATCCTTTATCGGCAGACCCTCCTCTCCCCTGAATCCGCTGCTCGCTCACAGGGGAGATGATCACATGACCAGACCAGAGAGCCTGAAAATAGGTACGTATTTGCATCTTTCTTCCACAGGGTAGTTTGTATAGGTGTTAGGAGGTAGGTGGGAGCAGTTTTTAATTAGATTGATCCTGGGATTCCACTTTAAAGTTGATCTATGGTCAAAATGTAAAATCATTTATCGATTTTCACATTGTATTTCAATTTTTTGTAGCCTTCTCCTATTAATCAGAATGACTTTGAAGTTTGTAACTTACTTTGTGAATTGATTTCTTTGAATTCAGTGACATGTATTCACTGTGCCCTGTGCGTAGGCACTGCTGTGTCACACATTTCACTGAGCCTGCCTTCTGAGCTGCAGAGGTGCTGAGAGGAGGAGTTTCAGGAGGCAGAGTCAGTAAAGGAATCACAGCTTGCAGGCAGCAAGGCACCATGGGATATGTAGCCCTAAAAAAATGAAAGTAAACAGCAGAGAAGATGAAAATAATACAGGAAATCCATTAACTTTTGGAAATAGATGGCCAGCAGGGATGCAGTAATCACAACACGAAAAGGAGATATTTGAACCAAGCTCATATTGGATTGTCAACAAGAACTATAGTTTCTATTGTTGTATTACAATTCTAATATTATGAAATGAAAGTGTATACCAGGACTATAGGTCTCCCTTAACCACTTGCTCTCCTGAGGATTTACCCCCCTTCCTGACCAGGCCATTTTTTGCACTACGACGCTGCGTTACTTTGACAATTGTGCAGTCATGCAATGCTACACCCAAATTAAATTTACGTCTTTTTGAGCTTTCTTTCGGTGGTATTTGATCGCGTGTGCATTTTTTATTTTTTGCGCTATAAAAAAAAGACCGACAGTGTTGAGAAAAAAAATGTTTTTGACTTTTTGCTATTAAACATGTCCAGTAAATAAATTTAGGCCAAAATGTATTCTGCTACATGTCTTTGCTAAACAAAATCCCAATAAGTGTAAATTAATTGGTTTACGTGAAAGTTTTAGTGTTTACAAATGGCGGTATAGATACTGGAATTTTTTTTTATTAATTTTTACTAGTAATGGCGGTGATCAGCGACTTATAGCAGGACTGCGGTGGGTATTCTGACACTGGGGGATATTATTAAGCTACCAACATTCTACTAGTTTGTCCAGCTAAACAAAAGGCACGCATGGATGACAGTTTTAACATTCAATTTAGGTATGTATACTCAGAACCCTTAGATGAACTTGGTTCATTTACTGCAGATTTCTCTAAAAAAGGTGAAAGAAGCATTTAATGTGTTGCTAAACCCTAAAATTTTAAAATAATCTATAATGCTGCTTAAGTAAGTGCTCAGTACTTACTGGGTTTCCTGTGCATTTTTCTTGCATTCTATCTGATAAAAGAGACTCTCCAAAAGTTCCTGCTTTAGGGTGGCTCCATCCTGTTGCAAGGTCTCATGGAGCCACCTCTATGTGTCCATGCTCCTGGCTGGAATGTTTCTGTCATTTAATTGAATAGATTCATAAAAAAATTATGGAATATTTAATATCACTTTAGTTTCTACAAATATGCTAAGCAATGCACTTTATGTACAGTATATAGGTTGAACTATTCAAACATTTACATGTGTGGGTACATGCAATAAAGTCATATAAATGTGGCTGCATGGTTCTGAGATTCTGTACAGTAGTTACAAGAGGATCAACTTTGCTCTTCTTAAAATGGTATATACTTTATATGGCTAATGATTTGTGGACACCTGACCATCACACCTTTATTACTTGTTGAACATCCCAATACAACACCAAGGGCATTATGTACAGTTGCCCCTCACAGCTATAATAGCCTTGTTTCTTCATGGAAAGCTTTTCCCAAGATATTAGAGTTTCTGTGGGAATATCAGCCAAATAAGCTGAAATTTGGGAGGTCAGGTTCTGATGTTGGACAAGAAGAACTGGCGTGTATTGACTTCCAGTTCATGCCAATGGTATTTAGTATGGTTGAGGTAGGTCTCTGTGCAGGCCATTCAAGTTCCTCCACATCAAACTCATCAAACCTTAAAGCAGAACTTAACTTCCAAAAAGGAGTTAGTTCCATTTTACACTTCCTCACTTCCCAAGCAGAATGGTGGGAAATGTTTTTAAAAAGATTTTCTATTCTATTTTTTTACTTTTTGCCCCTCCACCAACCTAGGCCAGAATGAAGTGTACCTAGTTCTGCAGCCTCTTGGGATTCTTACATCACATCTTCCAGGAGGCTGAAGGATTGGCACACAGAGCCGCTGGAGGACAGGCTGGGAGCAGGTCCAGCAAGCACATCTTCGGAGCTTGCTGCCTGCACCTGGAAAAGCCATCCAACTGAAGAGGACCAAAATGATGACACCTGAACAGTGGATCGCAGTGAGACAACACTGGATTCACTGCATACGTGAGCATGTGTTTTGAAGAGGATGCAACACAACAGGTCGGAGGGAAAAATACATGGGTGGGGGTTGGGGCAGCTGAGTACTACTTTAATATACTTAGGTTTGTGCACCCAAACGTAATAATTTGGAGGGATGTTCACATATATTTGGCCATATAATGTATTGAACTACTTGCTGGCTAATGACAATATTTTGCATATCATGTGTAATGACAAAATTAGAGGAAGCAATGTACGATCAAAAATGAAAATGTATGTGCAGTTGTCCGTAGGCTCTAGTAAAGTAGAACATTCTGACAAATCTATTGGAATATCTACTAAAGAATTTCAAGTTTAATGGCAAGAATGACAGTTTGGGCCTTTGTAGATGGGTGCGGTATGTGGAAACTGTGCTGTGCTCTAGGGCTTCTCTGCTAATGGATAGATTTATCATGCTATGGTAGACATGTTGTCATGTTCATGTCATGTCTTGCAGGTGAGCATCTGAGGATCTGTCCACAAGGCTACACCTGCTGCACCTCGGAGATGGAGGAAAACTTTGCCAATATCAGCAAATTAGATTTTGACAACTCACTGCGAGACTCCAGCCTGTCAGTGCAAACCCTGCTTATCTCACAGAACAAGAACTTTGATAGTAAGAGCGTTCACCTTTTATTAGTAATATGTCTGTATATAATATTGTGTTCACCAGCTGGCACAATAAAATAAATAATGTATATTTAGGAATAGATCCACAGTAATAATTCACATGCTCATGGGATTGTACTTGTACTTTAAATTATTAACACCTTATTGTAACTGGACACCAGTGGTGTGTAAAATAGATGAAAGTCCTACATGTATATTGGATTATGGCAATTACTCCACGCTCAATGGTAATCAGTAGAGAGAAAGAGTATTTAGCCAAATGCAAAAATGCTTTCAACAATGTGTTACTTTACTATGTCCAGTTAATTCTCTGTTGTCTTTTGTCTGTCATAACCCACCTTGGTTACTGATTGACTAACGTTCATCTAACTGAATCATTATGAGAATAAGCCACCTATTATTCTTATTGCTGGTATATCTAAATTAAATGGGTGACATTTATTTTAAGGTCTTTCTCATGGCTTACTAATAGATTGCACATTGATAACTTTACAATTTACCCACAAAATTTGTAGCAGCAGAGGGTTGTACCATGCTGATTAGCAATAAAAAAAGAAAATGTGATCTTTAAATTTACCAAAAACACTCTATCCCATTTTATTTCTCTCCTGAACTTGTAAATATATAAACTGCAGACAATGATATCCCTTTCACAGGTCTCTATATGGCCAGTGCTTACATTGGTCAGTGACCCATCTCGCTGCATCCAGTCTTCCAATTCTCTGACCCATGCATGTACATGGGTCAGTGAATTGAATTATATTTAATACTCAATATGGCTTTGCATTAGGGATGGACATCTTTTTTTTTTTTTTAAATTGCTGTAACATTCATGTGCACAAGTAGTTGCTAGTAAGGATTTGGAAACTGAAAATGTGCAGCAATATGTAATAATATCAATTGAAATAAAATTGACCTAATATTATTTTTAGTAAATTAAGTACCTCCATCTTGCCAGGAAAAAAAAAACAACTACACCCAAGTTCTAACCTGTGTAACTTAAAGTCGAAGCAAAGATCACTTTGGGGGAGATTTAATAAAAAAGGTGCACACAGAATCTGTTGCAGGTGTGCATAGTAACCAATCAGATTCTAACTTTAGCTTGTTCAGTTAGCTTTGACAATAAAACCGAAAAGCTGATTGGTCACTATCCACCAGATTCTGTGCGTACCGGGTTTAGTACATCTCCTCCTTTGTGTCTATCAAAAAAATTGTGGGTATTTTAAAACATGAGAACAGGAATGTTGAGAGTCTTGTTTTCAATCAGACAGATCGGGGTTTATTTACTAAAGCTGGAGAGTGCAAAATCAGACTCACTTCTGCATAGAAACCAATCAGCTTCCAGGTTTCATTGCCAAAGCTTCATTGAACAAGCTGAGGTTAGAAGCTGATTGGTTTCTATGCAGAAGGGAGTCTGATTTTGGACTCTCCAGCTTTAGTAAATAAACCCCATCCTGTCCGGTATACTTATGGGGAGCTAAGTGGCTGAGCAAGGCACAAGCATTTTGCAGTATTATTGGAAAAAAAGCCTGCAGATCTAATGAGAACAATTGGCAGCCAATGTTACATTTAATTACACCATATACATAGAAACAGGGATTTTAATGTTTACAGTCATTTGATAGGACTATATCACTAGGCTGAACTCTTTCACAAGTATAGCTATAAAACATTCTAAAAGTGACAGTTTCTCTGACACAATAATTACACCGAAATCAACATGCACTGTATCCACACCATTAAAAAAAATAAATAAATCTGACTGTGGCATTTTAACATACATATACCACATCTTTTGTCTTCATGGAGTTAGCTGACACCGCCTTTCTATGTGAATTTTAGACATGCAACTAACATTGAACATTTCATTGCAAAAAAAGGTGGCAGCTGCTTAAACAGGTTCAAACTAGATAGGGAGGTACACAATGGCTAATCCTTGAAGTATAAAATACAAAATTCTCCAGCTCTCATCTCTATTATCCTGCAAAGGGGATCTATTATTTAGTTTTCTATTGTCGTTAAAAACATTAGCATGAAAAAAATAATTAAACATTTTTAACAAACAAAAACTTAAAGGAAAATTGCAGCGTATGTTCAGTGGGTGCATATATTGAGCTGTTATTAAATTGTACCTAATAGTAATTGATTTATGTAATTGTTATCTCTCACGAGCAAGGCCCTCTTGACCATCCTGTATTGAATTATATTGTTACTGTACTGTCTTCCCTATTTTACAAAGTGCTGCACAAACTGTTAGTGCTATTTACACCCTATATGAGAATAATATATTAATGCAGTACTAAACCACAAAACAAAACAAAAAACAAGAAAATCTCCTGCCTGCAAATTAAGAGCGTAATGTGCGTGGCATACCAACACATAATGAAAGACTTACCTTAAAACGAAGCTCTCCAGCTGCACATTGTCAAAGCTGACAGGGCTTGCATTTACACCCGGTCTTCTGTTCAGTTTCGCAGACTCCAGCCATTTGAATGGCTGAGCCGTGGCGATGCCACTCTTGCGCATGCGTGCGGGTGTCATGGCTCCGACACAGCTCTTTCAGTGGATGGCACTCCGTCCATTGAGAGCATAGTGCACATGCGCCAGTGATATCATCACTGCTACTAAAGTAAATATCTGGTAAACAGTGCACATTTAGGATATATTTACTGTACCTACAGTTAAGCCTTATTATAGACTTACCTGTAGGTATGTACCCTTCAAAGGAGATCACTACCTCTTTAAGTCGTGTTGAAGACAGGAGATATTTTCTACTAGTGTGAACATTTGGTGATATTGGAAAAACCAAGCAGTACTACACTTTATTTCCCTGTACAGTCCTTAGGCTCCATGCACTATTTTTTTGTTTTTTTTAAGCACAAAAAACACTGGTAATAGCATTTTTAGTAGCATTTTAGAAGCATTTTGAAGCATTTAGGGGCATTAGCATTTATTTGAGTTTTCACAGAGGAAAAAAAATAGCTAGAAAAAAGCTGTTAGGAGCCTTTTAGTAGTGTTTAGGAGCATTTTTATCTGCAGGAAAAATTCTCTAAGGCTCCATGCACACTAGCATTTTTTAAGTTCCTAGAAGCTATTATCAGCATATTTGTTCTGCTCCTAGAAGCTAAATAGTGTTATCTTTTGTGTCCATGCACATATTAGCATTTTTTGAGCTACAGCGTCTAGGAACAGAAAAAAATTTAGTTTTTTAGAGCAGTTTTTCCAGTAGAAACACAAACACAAATAAAATGCTTCTCACAGCTTTTTTGTAGCATATACTGTAAAAACACTAATAAAACGCAAATTCTCCTGAACGCTACTAAAAAATATTATTACCAGCATTTTTTATCCAGCGTTTTTTTTAGCTTAAAAAAATGTTAGTGTGCTTGAAGCCTGAAAAACTCTACATTTAGCTTCTAGGATCAGAAAAAATGCTAATAACAGCTTCTAGGAGCTTAAAAAAATGATAGTGTGCATGGAGCCTGAAAGTTCTTCCAGGCAAATGAAAGCAGGCAAGTGGTGCTGAAACACAGCTGCTACAAGTGTAACGGTAAAAGTGGCTAGCTGTTTTCATCTGGTGTCTCAATTCATTAAGAAGGATCCTTGAAACTATAAACAAGTGCGCTGGGCCCCTGCTTAGTGAAAAAATGAAGGATTCAGAGAATAAACACGGTGGAGAAATCTGTGGCAGGTAGGATCCAGATAAAAGAAGTTTAGGTAAGCTCAGTGGGACACTGGTAGTTAGGGCCTAGGATGACCTGTTTGCCCAACCCCAACGCTGGGTTCCAACAAGGCTCCTTATTGGCTCCCAATCATGACATGCAGTTTACTGTAATATCATTGCTACTTGACATTTTTAATGAAAGATACAGTAAATCTCTAGTCTAAGGTAAATCAATGTTTTTTCAGACTATAATAATGGTGGATGATTTTATAAATTGTACCTGGTAAGGCCAAAGTAACTGTGTACACATCATGAATTCCAAGCTCATGGGAAGTACTTGTAAAATAGAATGGAGTAATTCACATTTTAAAGGGTGTTTCTCTGTTTGATCTGAGATATCTGTTAGTGAGAATGCCTCATCCTGACTATCCCAAGGACTTGCACACATGATTGTTGGGTGCTATTACACAAAAGCAGTGCTTGCATTTAAAATGCTTAAAATGGCCCATATTTCTGTCATACCGCTGCAGGGGGTAGTTAGGGAGACCTATCAGGTAGGACAGATGCTACTTCTTTGGCATGCTACTACACCAAGCAAGCACTTGTCAGTTTTCTGGGTATTAGAAAGCGCTCAGTAGGTGACAGGGTTGTGTGCTAAGCACCCCATTTTAACACCTATATTATTATTATTATTATACAGTATTTATATAGCACCAAAGGGTATGCTCAGCGCTGTACAGTAGCAAGGGGGACAGAACATGAGACAAGACAGTAACAATATAAAACACAAGGGGTTCGAGGGCCCTGCTCTTTTGAGCTTACAATATGTTGGGGACCTAAGGGTTGTAACTGAAGGGAAAATGAATGCTGTTGGGCTATCATTGAAAGCAATTAATGGCTATTTTCTTCAGCAGGCCCCGAATAGTACATTCTACTGGACAATATCATAATCTTGTAAACAATTAGGTAATTTCTTATAATTTATTGTAATACCCTTTTGTCTCATTTCAGGATACTTCCAGGACCTGTTGAATAAGTCGGAGCAGACTCTCCTGGACACTTTCCCTAATCGTTATGGGGAGCTGTACAGCCAGAACGATGGGAAGATTTTCAGAGACCTGTATTCAGAGCTGCGTCAGTATTACCGCGGCCCTGCAGTTAACTTGGAGGAGGCATTAACAGAGTTCTGGAGCCATCTGCTGGAGCGTGTCTTCAAGGCACAGAATCCACAGGTCACTTTTTCCTACGAGTATTTGGACTGCTTAGCAAAGCAGTATGACCAGCTTAAGCCATTTGGGGACATTCCACGGGAAATGAAGCTAAAAGCCACCAGGGCATTTATTGCTGCCCGTTCATTTGTCCAGGGACTAGCAGCTGCTGCAGACATCGTCAAGAAAGTCACCCAGGTATGTAACCACAATCGCATGGAATCTCAAAATATGTTATGTTGAATCACACTGCAAACAAACTATTTAGACATCCAGTTAATAAAATTAAAAATATTTTAACGTTACCCTGTTAACAGCTATAAAAACAAAAGCTGCTTGTAAAAGTAGTCATTAATACTTACCTGTCCTGCTGCACACACCACTGTTCTCTGTATTAATGATATACCTCTGCCTGAAGAATCTTCAGCATCAGGTACACTTGTGCCCGATGCCTGGTTCCATATGTCATAGATTGGTCAAATTAAATAGCAGTGTCTAGTCAGTTCAGGGTTGGAGTGCCAACGTCCTGATATTTTATTATAAACAGTTGGGAAGTATATATTACATTATTTTTAGTTTTGCAAAAACAAGGGTTACAACTGTAGTGCTAGCATAGATCTCTTACAAACCCTAAAGTGATTCTAAAGGCTTAGTTTTTGGTTTTTTATTAAATAACAAACATGTCTATACTTACCTGTTGTGTGCAGTGGTTTTGCACAGAGCAGCCTGGATCCTCCTCTTTTCGGGCCCCCCGCCGGCGCTCCTGGCCCCTCCCTGTCGGGTGTCTCACAGCAAGCAGCTTGCTGTGGGGGCACCTGCTGCTCTGTGTGTCCATTCACACACATAGAGCTGTGGCTTGACCCCGCCCCCTCTCTTCTCATTGGCTCACTGGCTGTGATTGACAGCAGTGGGAGCCAATGGCTGCCACTGCTGTCTTAGCCGATGAGGAGAGGGATTCCCAGGATAGCTGAGATTCCAGTGCACATCGCTGGATTGAGAGGAGGTTTAGGTGAGTATTAGGGATGGCTGGGGGGATGCTGTCCAGAAAAGGTTTTTACCTCCATGTATAGAACGCATGAAAGTAAAAAACCTTGAGCCACTTTAAAGTAGTATTGAACTCACACAAATAACATATTGCAGCTTACCAATCCGTCATGTCGTGGCTGCATTAGTTTTCTTTTTTTTAGGCTTTTTTTCCCTTTATTTTCACATGGTGATCTGATAGTAACACACTTTTTGTCTTAGGGTGCATCCACTCTATGGGGGAGCAATAGAATCACTTTTAGACAGCAGCACTGTCAGTCTTTTCCTTTTTAGGATAAAATTTTACACAAATAAAAGCTGACCAGAAAGGTCTATTTCCTGCATGACAGTCTAATCACCCTGGTAATCCAATAGAAGTTGCCTGATGTTGAGGATTTGGTGGCAAAATTAAATGATTGTCCACTTTCCTCACGTCTTTTGAGTGTTGCAAGTACACTGAGAGCAACTTGACCATGTGTAAGGAACTTGGAGAGACTGCCTCACAGTTTTCCTGGAAACTGGATACCACTTTAGAATTGAGCTTTGAAGATGGGTGTAGCATCACTATTTCTAGGTAAAATACACAAAAGTAATTTTTGCAGGAAAGTGCTGCAAACTTCAACACTCTACTGTCTGAAGTACCGTATTTTTCGCACCATAAGACGCACTTTTTTCCCCCCAAAAAAGGGGGGAAAATGTCAGTGCGTCTTATGGAGCGAATATGGAGCGGCCGGTCCGGTATTTCCACTGCCGCCGTGTCAGAATACCGGGCCGGCCGCTCAGCTCTACAGCAGGACCTTATAGAGATGACTGCTGACCTTTGGGGTGGGGGGGGGAGCGGGTACCTGAATTTGACAGATACCCGCTCCCACTTCCGTGGAGTTGTTCTTTCATCTTACCCGTTCCTCTATCCAGCGGCGCGGCCTTCCCGGCTTCTGTAGTGTGGGCATGACAGCCGGGTGCCAAGTGCGCATGCGCAGGAAGCGGTGCTTTTTGTGAATGGTAAGGCGGCACCTGGGACACATGACAGATCCCAGAAGCCGCCGGACCAATCACAAAGCGCACGTGCTTCTCGCTCATGCGCACTGGGCATCCGGCTGTCATGCCGAGCGCCATTACAGAAGCCGGGAAGACAGCGCGCGGCTGGATAGAGGAACAGGTAAGATGAAACAACAACTCCGCGGAAGTGGGAGAGGGTATCTGTCAAATTCAGGTACCCGCTCCCCCCCCTCCCCAAAGGTCAGCAGTCATCCCCTGTACTATCCACAGTCTCTGGTCATCCCTGTGCTGTCTGCAGTCTCTGGTCATCCCTGTACTGTGTCCACAGTCTCTGGACATCCCCTGCACTGTGTCCGCAGTCTCTGGTCATCTCCTGCACTGTGTCCGCAGTCTCTGGTCATCTCCTGTACTGTGTCCGCAGTGTCTGGTCATCTCCTGTACTGTGTCCACAGTCTCTGGTCATCTCCTGTACTGTGTCCGCAGTCTCTGGTCATCTCCTGTACTGTGTCCGCAGTCTCTGGTCATCTCCTGTACTATGTCTGCAGTCCATTAGTTCAGAATTTTTTTTTCCTGTTTTCTGCCTCTAAAACCTAGGTGCGTCTTATGGTCAGGTGCGTCTTATGGAGCGGAAAATACGGTAATTGCTGTCAGAAGAACTAGTTTTACCGTGAGGAACACCAACGGGAACTAAACTGTTGGAGCAAATTCCCACTATAGAACAAGTATTTCCTTGTTATATACAGATTGCCACCTGGTCAATGGCTCTTTCACCCATCAGCACCCTGAGAAAGGGGATAAGAGATCTGTACTTTAATGGAGTTGTACTCCAGACCAAATTCTAGCACTGATTGTAAAAGAGTCCAGGATATTGGCTAGAGCTGGGGACGCAGGAGAGAAATAATTTCCTGAGCAACAAAGCAAACTTCTTTTTATCCTCTCATATGTAGAGTTCATGATTGATCTTTTGGCCTTCACCAAGGTTTTAACCACCTTGGATGAGAATCCCTGCACCTCTAGTCCCGCCGATTCAATAGCCAGGCTATTAAAAGTATTCTCACTAGATTGGGGTGCTGCTACTGACCTTGGCATAAAAGATCTTGTTTGACTGGAAACGGGATTGGTGGTGCTGATGATATCTGGAGGAGCAGCGAAATCCCTAGGCCTCCTCAGCAGGTAGAAAGCACCTGTATGGCATGAACATGTTCTGTCCAAATTTTCAGAAGCACCTTCATAATGAAGGACACCAAAGGAAGACAAAGACCAATGGAAAATTCCATGGCACTGTGAACCCATCTTGTATCACTGAGTCTTCGCATTTGTACCTTGTTGAAAATATCGGAAACTGCACGTTCAGTGGAGTCTCCATGAGAGCTATTTCTAGAATGCTAATAGAGCCATTGGATTAATGTAGTCGTTGTTGGAAAATAATTATTAATTAAATAGTTATTATACAGGCTTTATATAGCGCCAACAGTTTGCCCAGCACTTTACAAAATGAAGGTAAACATTACAGTTACAATACAATTTGGTACAAGAGGAAACAGAGGGCCCTGCTCATTAGAGCTTACAATCTAGGAGGAAGGGTTGAGTGATACAAAAGGCAATAGCTGTGGGGGATGAGCTGATGGAGGAAGTAAAAAGCAGTTTACTAGTTAGAAGCAGAATAGGCTTCTTTAAAGAGTTTTCAGGGATCATCTAAAGGTGGGTGGATTAGGAGATAGACCGATTGAGGTAGGGAGTTCCATAGGATGGGAGAAGCTCAAGAGAAGTCCTGGAGGCGAGCATGGGAGGAGGCGACATGGGAACTACATAGCAGAAGGTCTTGGGAGGATTGAGGAGAGCAGATTGGTTGATATTTTGAGACCAGGTTGGTGATGTAGCTAGGGGCAGAGTTGTGGATGGCCTTGAAAGTTGTTGTTAGTTTTTTTAATCTTATTCGTTGGGCGAGTGGAAGCCAATGGAGGGATTGGCAGAGAGGGGTAGCAAACACTGAACGGTTGGTAAGGTGTATGAGCCTGGCAGCAGCATTCATGGACTGAAGGGGGGATAGCTTATGTAAAGGTAAGCCAATGAGGAAGACGTTGCAGTAGTCGAGGTGAGAGATAACCAGAAAGTGAATTAGAAGCTTTGTGGTATCACTGGTTAAAAAGGGGCATATTCTGGAGATGTTGCAGAGGTTGAGGCGGCATGAATCCAGGGTTACCCCTAGCACCCTGGCATGCGGGGATGGGTTGATAGTTGTGCTATTAATGTTGACCGAGAAATCAGGGGAAGAGGCATGTGGGGGAGGATATATTATAAGTTCAGTTTTGGATAGATTGAGTTTTAGGAAGTGGTGTGACATCCAGTCTGATATGTCTGTTAGTAAATCATGATATGTGAGGAAACTGATGAGGTGATTTGAGGAGTAGAGAGATAGTTTGTGTGTCATCGGCATAGAAATGGTATTGGAAACAATGGGAAGCTATTAGCTCACCCAGGGAAGAAGTGTAGATCAAGAATAGGAGAGGTCCAAGGATAGAACCTTGGGGGACCCTAACGGTAAGAGGAGTAGGAGAGGAGGAAATAGAGTTGTAAGTGACACTGAAGGTACGGTGAGATAGGTAAGATTCGCACCTATGGAGAGTACAGTCACAGAAGCCAAGTAAATAGGAGTTTTTTTTTTGAGGAGGGGGTGGTCAACTGTGTCAAACGCAGCGGAGAGATTCAAGAGTAAGAGTACAGAATAGTGACCATTGGTTTTAGCTGTTAGTAAGTCGTTTGTGAATTTCAGGAGAGCAGTTTCTGTGGAGTGCAAATCCAGACTGAAGGGGACTGAGAATGTTATTCTCAAGGAGATGGCAGCTCAGCTGGTTGTAGACTAGATGTTCAAGGAGTTTGGATGCAAAAGGAAGTGAGGAGATGGGCCTTAGGTTAAGATTGGTGGGGTCCAGTGAGGCCTTTTTAAGTATGGGGATGACTAGTGCATGTTTTAGAGGGCTTGGGGAAGATGCCAGTAGAAAGGGAGAGATTGATAATCTACCTGACTGATCCATTGTTAACTGTCTGTTGAGTGGCCCAATGAAAACTTTCGCAAGATGTAAGAGAAAAAACTTTTTTTGCCCGTTGGCGGGCAATGTTACTGCTATCTTGTTGTCAATTATCAACTGTACTCAGTTCCCTTAGAGAAGATCCTGAAAGGCTTGCAATGCTAGAAAAGCTGCCCTACGTTCACGACAGTCGGAGTGTCTGCATTTCACTGGGCTCCAATGGCCTTGCACCGATCTCCTCAAACTGGAGAGAGACTGGCATCTGACATCAGAATTATCCCATCTCCTGGGCATGGCATGCCCTGAAAGAGGCACACTGGTGATGTCCAAAATTCCAGTTCATGCTAAATTTGTGCAAACAAAGACCTGATCCATAGACAGCATATCCCATTGACTGAGGAAGGCAAACTGAAATACCCTCATGTGCCACCTGGCCCATCGCACCACTGGAATGCCTGCTGCAAAAATCCCAATGAGGGTAATGCAATCCCTTGCCGATATGCTGTCTCCATGACTCTTCATATGCAAATTTTCATTTCGTACGTTTTTCAGTTTTTAAAAATTACTTGACTTTTTTGGGTATCAAATACTACTCCAAGATCCTTCATGGATTGAGAAGGGGTTAACTGCCTTCCCTGTTTGTTCACTAGCTGACCGGACTTGGAAAGGACTTCTAGGACAAGGTTGCAATGCTTCACCAGCTCCTGGCTTGAGTGTGCGACAATCAAAACGTCGTCCAAGTAGTGGTAGAGCCTTATCCCCTATAGCTGAATTACTGCCACCACTGCCAAGTAGATCTTCTAAACGATTCTTGGTGCTGTGTCAATTCTAAAATTGACAGACACCTGAACTGGAAGTGAAATCTGGCCATCACAAATCTCAGATGTCTCTGGTGCTCCGCACTGATTAGTACATGGAAGTATGCTTCAGTCAGGTTGACTGATACTAACCGTCTTTCCACTGAACTATTGTCATGACTGTCTGAAAGGAGTCCATCTTGAACCTCTTGGTGTATAAGTACCCATTCAATTTCTTCAAACCTAGACAGGCTGGAAGCTCTTGATGCCTTGAGTACTAGAAAAAATGGGGAGAAAACCCCAGATTCTGTTCTTCTGGCGACACTGGCACTATGGACTTGTTACAGTAAAATTCTTATACATAATCTTGCAAAATATTTTATTTCTTGAGATTTGTTGGTCATGAATGAAATGATTCAGTGGTCGACTTTGGAATCTTCTACTGTACTCCCACCTGTCTTCAGTCTTTTGATATTTGTTGCCCAAAAGCTCCAGAAAGAGAATATATTGGCCCCCGTCGGAAGAGACTGGTTGGGTGCACTAAGCCTTTCTGTACATCTTAGCAGACTGCTCTGAATTTTATTCCATTTAAAAAGGAACTGCAAGAATCTTTCACTGAGATCTGTTAAATTATAAGGCTGGAATATAAGATTTGGCCTCCTGAACCCTTCTGAAGTTTGATTGACTTGAGCGAAAAGATGGCTTCTCCCTCTTATCAGACTGTGGCCACAGTCTGGACTTTCCTCCTGTCACTCATTTAATTGCATCATGCAAAGCTGTGACTGAATGTGCCAGTACTCATACTGGGTCTGTCATAGACTCTGTCCAAGGTCATCTGCCAGGTTCAACTCCTCCAGAATCTTTCAGGTTCCACTTTTGAATTAAAAGCCATTTCTTAGTGCTTTAGACATCAAACTTAATGCTGTTTCTGAACGACAGGCAAAACCTGCCACAGTACAGATTCTCTACAAGTTTGAGGGCCAGCTTACCACAATTTCTGCTGTTTGGATGTGTTTCTGCATGCATATTTTCCAATGCATTTACCATGTTCCAGATACGTTCCATGCAGAAAAAATGCAACATGTTCTACTTTTGTTGACTGTACTGGAATGCATTGCACTGGTGTGAACTAGGCTATTGGAATCCATGGTAAACACTGTCAATGCATATTTGATGCAGAATGCATCTGGTGTGAACCAGCACTAAGACCACTTTTCAATCCATAGGGATATCTAAAGGAAAGGTTATTAAAAGGGAAAGATGCTGGAAGGCCATATCCACCCTGGAAGTTCATCACATAAACATGCATCAGCCACCTTCATCGGATAAAGCTTAGAAAACCTGCACTGTAAATTGGCCATCTTATCAGGTCTCTCCCATTCTTCATCAGTGAGTTCTTTACTCTCTGTGAATGGGAAAAGAAGGCTCGTCCTTCTTTTTTTTTTTTGGAAATGTCTGCAAGCTTTTAGCAGAGATTGTGCCTTTATCCCCCTATTCTAAAGGCAATAAGATAGCAATCAAAAGTATGCACATCTGACCTTTCTTCAGCCGCCCATCAATTCTTATGCTCCTTTTTTGTCTTGCCTGTGGCATGGATATTTTCCGCATACTTTTCGATTTAGCCTCCTAAATATAGCCTTTGAAATTTGCACATCCGATTACTTTTCCATTGTCACTTGAGGCAATTCATGCAAATTAATTTCCTCATCACTGCAGACTGCATGCTTGGTTAACATGCACCCTGAGCTGGGGGAGACCACTGCAACGCTAAACTGGTAACATGTAAACATTTTTAAAGTGTCGCCTATGGAGATTTTTAAGTACTGTAGTTTGGTGCCATTCCACGAGCATGCGCAATTTTAAAGCACAACATTTTAGTTATCTAGTTCCTCAGCGTAACATCATCTTTCATAATTTGCAAAAAAAATTGGGTTTTATATATACAGTGGATAAAAAAAGTCTACACACCCTGTTAAATTGTCAGGTTTCTGTGATGTAAAAAATGAGACAAAGATAAATTATTTCAGAACTTTTTCCACCTTTAATGTAACCTATAAACTGTACAACTCAGTTGAACAACAAACTGAAATCTTTTAGGTGGAGGGAAGTAAAAATAAAAACTAAAATAATGTGGTTGCATAAGTGTGCACACCCTTAAACTAATACTTTGTTGAAGCACCTTTTGATTTTATTACAGCACTCAGTCTTTTTGGATATGAGTCTATCAGCATGGCACATCTTGACTTGGCAATATTTGCCCACTCTTCCTTGCAACAACACTCCAAATCTGTCAAGATTGCGAGGGCATCTTCTGTACACAGCCCTCTTCAGATCACCCCACAATTCGGCTTGAGATCTGGGCTCTGGCTGGGCCATTCCAAAACTTTTATCTTCTTCTGGCGAAGCCATTCCTTTGTTGATTTGGATGTATGCTTTGGGTTGTTGTTATGCTGAAAGATGAAGTTCCTCTTCATGTTCAGCTTTCTAGCAGAAGCTTGAAGGTTTTGTGCCAATATTGACTGGTATTTGGAACTGTTCATAATTCGCTCTACCTTGACTAAGGCCCCAGTTCCAGCTGAAGAAAAACAGCTCCAAAGCATGATACTGCCACCACCATGCTTCACTGTGGGTATGGTGTTTTTTTTGGTGTTGTGCAGTGTTGTTTTTGCACCAAACATATCTTTTGGAATTATGGCCAAAAAGTTCAACTTTGGTTTCATCAGGCCATAACGCATTTTCCCACATGCTTTTGGGAGGCTTCAGATATGTTTTTGCAAAATTTAGCCGGGCTTGGATGTTTTTCTTCATAAGAAAAGGCTTCTATCTTGTCACTCTACCCCATAACCCAGACATGAAGAATACGGAAGATTGTTGTCACATGTACCACACAGCCAGTACTTGCCAGATATTCCTGAATTCCTTTGAATTTCTGGATGAGCAAGGAGCTTTGCAATACCTAGACTACATCCACTTGTATTGTTTGATCTGCTATTTGGATTGCTGACAAGACCACCAATTTTGAACTTGCGACATTTTTATGGAGGAGCAAGGTGCTCCGTAGTAATCAGATTATTCACATGTATTATTTGTTACTATTGTCATATTAACACTTAAGCTCACCACAGTGTATGAGTTTGCATCTAGTTTGGGAGTTACGTGGTGTATGCCCCAAACTGGATGCATGCACTTATAGGTATTTATTCACCAAAGTGTATTCATAAAAGGGGAGGTGCATTATAGTTCCCCTCCTAAAGTTTTTTTATTTTTGTATTTTCTTTGTCAAGTTTTATTTTTGTATATTCTTTGTATGCACTATTTAGAGGCATTCTTTAGTTAGAGAACTACAGCACTTATTTCACACCATTCACATGTATAGAAAGGAGAATATACCATAGGAATTTGTAGAGGGAGGTGTATTGTAGCACTGCACACTAACAGCCCTTTCACACTCCATAGAAACCACATGGTAGCACAGCAGTTTGACTCTCCCATTCATACACACACACCTGTGGCCATTGCTAGCAGCAGCCTTGAGATTGATAGGTAAACCACTGTGCAGGATTTTCTAAGTTTACATATTCCTTCTTTGCACTTTCATTCTATCTGTAAATATTAATAGTGGTACCAAATTTATTGAGCTTTATTATTAGAAGTGACATGTACTGAACTTGATTAAATTATCAGTGGGGTTTATTAGAAGATATGAGGGATAACTAGCTCACACACAGCTGTAAAAGGGACTTTGCATATTTATGCCTTGAGGGTAATGACTTTATACTTTCTTTTATCTGGGTGGGGACACATGTTATATCAATAATTCATGTATTAGTCATACTGATTATTTCCGTGAGTGATCAGACACAGTTAATATACATAGAGTTCTGGCCACAGTTTGGATACTGGTTACAGACCATAATTATTTTATTGTGTTGCTGTGGTAGAATGTTGGTAGGCTATAAATAAGCCTGGTATATTGTTCATATTCCCAGTGATGGCACCATTGGAATGACATCACCAACCCTGGCTGTAGATCAGTTCCAGGATATTTGTCAGTTCGTCACCAAATTATATGTTATTTGAGCCTTGTGTGTTATGATGTTCTGATAGTGTGACAGGTAACAAGAACCACTCTGAGGAGTTAACAAGGCTTTTTGACAAAATGCAGCATCCTCTGCACTGCAAGGGACTCTAATCTAATATGGCACTTCTGGCTTGTATTAAGTTAAGCCAAGTCGATAGTAATCAGCTTTTTGTCCATTAAAAAAACAGCTTTTTGCAGCCACCTGCAGGCTTAAAAATTGCATTTCTTTTAATTGGTAAATGCGTGTTAGTGATGGAAGCTAAATAGCGGAAAAGAATGCTCTGATCTCCACCACCTCTCCTCTTACTCCTTCATTCTCTGTCAGTCCCTTTATTTGCTGGCACCTGAACAGAAAATATATTTCAAGATGATAACGTCAGCCTACAAAGCTCTCTCCAACCCTCCCCTCCACTCATAGTCTCACTCACTAATTTCTAGACATTTCCTCATGTCCAACCTCTGAACAATACCTTACACTTTCTAATCACACTTCAGTCTTCTAGACCAGTGTTTCACAACCTTTTTCCAGTCAAGGCATCCTCCAAAATTATGGACAGTCTCAAGGCATTCTCCAAAATTATGGACAGTCTCAAGGCATTCTCCAAAATTATGGACAGTCTCAAGGCATTCTCCAAAATTATGGACAGTCTCAAGGCATTCTCCAAAATTATGGACAGTCTCAAGGCATTCTCCAAAATTATGGACAGTCTCAAGGCATTCTCCAAAATTATGGACAGTCTCGAGACACTCTTTAAAATTATGGACAGTCTCAAGGCACCCCATTCTAAAATGTAAAAAACTATTCTAATAGTTTTAAATAATGCAGCGACATCTACACATGTAGGACACCCAACATTAGAGGTGATTTATTTTTCCAAAGCAGATACACTTTTGCACACTGGTACTGACTAGTAATCCAATGTTTCTCTTCTCCCTCAGTTTTTCTCCATTGCTCAGCTAATGTGACCTCAGCACTGACAGAGAGAGACAGGGGACGGTCAAACAAGGATTCTGTGCAGGCAAGATCCTGCTTATCAACTGGTGATGTAATTGGTTGTCAGGACGCTGGTGGCTAGAAGGTCATAATGGTGCACAATAAAAACCTCTGGCTTTGTGTAACTAAAGGGCAGGCTTGTATACAAATTTTGGGCAATTTATAGACATTTTTCCAAGGCATCCCTGAAGATACCTTAATGCACCCCAGGGTGCCTGGGCACCCTGGTTGAAAAAGGCTGTTCTAGACTGCTCATATGCCTCTGTCTTCTCTGGGTCTCACTTCCGCTTCCCATTTGTCACTCTCCAAGCCAGAAATCCACCCTTAAGAGCTCTTTCACACAGATGAATCCGATCAGACCACTCACTGTTCTCTATGGGAAGGCGGATATTAACATTTTTATCGCAACCTGGTGCTCTGTTAGAGCCTTGCTTGCTTGTTTTACTAGTGACAATTGTTTCTCCACACAGGAAGTGAGGAGCAGCAGCAAAGACCAAAATCCCTGCTAGCTTTTTTATTGCTATCTGTATCATTGTTGCAGATTTTCCTTACACACTGTCTAATGAAAGCATTGTAAGGGTGACAGAAAGTAAGGGTAACTCTAATGGAGCCCCAGATAGTTGTAAAAACCCAACAAACATTCTGATTTTTGCCCATGCTAGTCATCATGCTGAAGGCAAATGTATCTGTATTAGTGCACTTGCTACAACACAGTTATGTATGTATGTGATACTTTTTTTTATATTTGCACTAAAAGTTACATTTGTGGGACAAGCTTTTAGGGTGTTTACTGCTTTTTTCTAAGGTACTGTGTTGCTTGGACCTTAGAAGAAAGGGCTAGGCACCCACACAGCTTGCATGAAAACTAAAATTTTCTTAATCATACAGGAGAGTAATTCTTAGATCTAGGAGTTACGCTCTACTTCAAAGTAGCAAAATAGCAAAAGTGGCAAATAGCAAAGCTTGACTCTCTCCTGCATAACCTCTCCCACTCCCAGCATTTTGGTTTTTTTGCTAATGTCTATAGATGATGGCCCGATTCTTTTGACTGAAAGTGTTTTCTACTTTGATACACTACATGAAGATTTAAAACTGCTTTTGGCTGCTAAGCCTCAGTGCTCCAGAGTAGCTGCAGTTATCCACATCAGTCCCTAGATATTTTTCTATTTGTATAGGTACCATGAAGTGAGGAATGGAGACGGCCTGTAGGCTGGTACTAGCACTGGATCCTGCAACAGGTGCTCACTAGGCAGGCAGTTGCATTCTGTGAGTTAGCTGGCGGGTGCTATATAGGTCAAGGATCATAGTCTGTTGTGGCAGAACCCCGTCCTGAAGACCCAGAAGGGTACACCTGACCTGGAGAGGTGAAGATTAAGCCATTACGCTCTGTAAAATTCAAAGTAAGAGTTTCCTGAAGACACCTGATTGGTAAAACTCATTTTAATAGGTGGCCGTCACATCCGGCTCCATAGTGACGTCACATGCAGTGCAGTGTTTCCGACCATTGGAAAACATGCTGGATCTAGTGATCCATTGGCTCACTGTTCCATTATACTTATGTTGCACATACTGGAGCCTGTATCCAAGGCACTTGAAAATGTAAGTAGTGTCTGTTTTTATTTTCTGGTGGACCCTATATTTTAATCAATACTACACTATATATACACATTTTCATCTTTTGGCATTTCTTTTTGGCAAAATAATGAGGATGTGGCTAAATCTGACTGAACCAACAAGAGTCTATTGTGGAAGTATGAAAGAAACAGTTACTGGGTGATACATCAGAGCAAAGCGTATATTGACCTTCTAATTTAAAAGAGGTCAATGATCTTTGGTGATCATGGTTAAAAAGAAAAGAGACACAGGTGTACTTTTATTTAGTGTTGGGATATCAACATTGGACTTTATTTTATGATATTTGGATTCGGACTGTATTGTATATTTATTGGATTATATTTTAAATTTGGTTATATAAACTTTGTTGTGGATTAGGTTTGAGGAATATCACATGAAACACGTGCACTTTACTAATTACTATAGGTTTAAAGGCGTTGCACACTTTATAAAAGCACAGCTACACAATTGATATTATTGGAGTTGTGCACCTTATATAATTTGGTATTGGTAACATTCAAGATAAATTGCCCCTGTCTGGAGTTCCTAGTGTTGGTTTCTACCTTGGAGGCTTTGAGAAACTTGGGTGAAGTAACAATTATTCTCACCATGTGTGGGAGCTGCAGGGAGCTGTCAGCTGGAGCTCATGGCAATTTTGCTTACTTTTCAGCACTGGACCCCCCCTCTTCAGGGGATTGCCATTCCAATCTGACAATGCAAGTGCTCTACATGAATCATCAAGGTAGAACAAGGAGTCAGGCACCTCTTCAAGAAGCAGTGCTCATTCTGACTTGGATAGAACTTTATGTTACAGCCCTGTCTGTGGTGCTTATTGCAAAAGTGCAAAATTGGCAAGGGAATTTAAGAAGTGTTGATGCTTTGTGCTTCAAGTCTCCTTTTTCCCATGTCTGTGAGGTTGCCACTTGGTCTTCGGCACATAGTTTGCCAAATTTTACAATGTGCATGTTCAGGCCTTCGCAGACGCCGGCCCTAGTCAGAAGGTCCTTCAGGTGGCCCTGTGAGGACCTTCTCTGTTTATTTCTCTTTTTTTATTGGTAATAAGTTGGTTGTTGGTTGTTGCTGGACAGCTGTTTGCTGTTTGCCTCCCCTCATGCAATTGCTTTTTGACATCCCAATGGTCTAAAAGTTAACTCTCCTGTGTCCTGTGCTGTATGATTAGGAAAACAGGATTTTGACTCTCCTGTAAAATCCCTTTCTTGGGGTACATCACAGGACACAGGTTGCTCCCCTCTTGTTTTAATGCTTGCAGATAAACTGAAGCAATGCTAGGAGTGGGAAGGGTTATGCAGGGCTAAGTCAAGCTTTGCTGTTTGCCAGGGTCCAATCACTTGGAGGTGGAGCATAATTCAATGATTTAAGAATTAACTATTCAGTGTTCTGTATTTATTCATATACTTCACTATAAAAACTATTATTTTTTGATTTTAAGCATTTCTCTATATAGCACCAAGGGGATGGTGACACTAATTAAATCAATAATAATATTGTTAATAATAATCCAACAAAATGCACGTGAAGTGAAAACAAAAGGTTTGTTAACATGTCTCCTCCCTTCAGGTTCCCATAAGCAAAGAATGCACACGCGAAGTCATGAAACTGATGTACTGTCCATTGTGCCGGGGCCATGCTAATACAAAGCTGTGTGATAACTACTGCTGGAATGTAATGCTGGGATGTCTGGCTAATCAGGCAGATTTGGACTCTGAATGGAGAAATCTGATTGGTGAGTAGAGAAAAATATTTTTAATTCACAGATGGAGTTAAGCACTTTTTCCATTTGAGTTAAGCTCTTATCATTGCGATTCAATGCTTTCTGACTCTCAGGCCCAAAGTAAGATGAGGAATCCTTACATTTCTCTGACTTGTGTTTTCTGCATGCTTGTTCCAGGAATGTGACTCAAAAGTGTTGAAGCCAGATACACCAGGCAACTAGCCTGTTCAGGAGACTCGTAATGGCAGTACCTTGTATATTTCTCATGCCAGGAATAAACTAATAAAACATTCCAAATCAAAAACAACCATTTTATTTTGGGTGGAAGGGCAGTAGGCTGTCCACAATTTTGGAATAATTATTATTTACAAAGCCCAGGAATGCTAATTATGTTGCTAAGCATAGAGATAAGTGTGCCCCCTAGTGGCTACATATATGTATATGGAATATTAATAATGAAAATGTTTCCAAAAAGAATGTTAAGATATCAAAGACATGTCAGAAATGTATTCTCAGATTAAATAATAATGACAAAACAAAATGTTCACAGGACATTAGTCAGTTGTGACCATTTGGCATGCCACATATGTACAAAAAAAGCCCTGTCCTTCCTTCCTTCTCTTTTTTTTTTTATAAATGTTCCTATTTAGTCCCTTATTAACCCTTAGTTTACCCCAGAATCTATAACAGAAAGCATTTTTCATAGCTCCAAGTGGATACTGTATTACCAGTTTCATCAACATCTATTATGTCCTTTGGTTGGGCGTTTTTTGTCTGTATATGTATATATTTCCATTGATAACCATTTACCATTCCATATACTATCTGTACAGTTGAGTCTATCTTGCTCTAAGTTAGTGGCTGTAGTTCACCATTGCTGATGCCCGTGATGCCTTCTACGTCTTGGGCATCGACCCTGGCTTACTATAGCCACCCCTTGCTGATTTTAATTATATGCCTTTTTGTGTTTATATCTGACTAAACTTTTGCCATCGATGGGTGGTTTTTTAACCTAATAAAAGGGTTTCATTTTTATCTACTATTTTCATTTTTTTGTACTGGTATGGTATGGTACCTTTAAAGCCCCATTTAGCTTTTTAGGTTAGGGATTTTGTTTCAATTATTCCATTAGGGGTGTGGTACCAGTAAAACCGTTACACAAGGATTGGGAGAATTATTTTCTCTCCACCTCCCACTTTCCCCTTATCCTTTACCCCAATTGACCCTAATTGACACCTTCTGTTTACATCTCCTTTTAGCTATTTTTTCCTGTTGATTTGTGTTTGTTTATTTCTATTTTTCTAAACATCAACATTTAAATATTTATTAAGTCATTTAAACTTTTTTTATCTGTTTTTTTTTTCTAATTTGTCTTTCGTGTCACAAATTTGAAAAAAAAAAATTATTTAGTTTGTAATGAAAATAACATTTCATTACAAACTGTGAAATGCTTTGTACCCTAAACATAATTTTAGTTTAATGTGAAACTGCGCTGAGTGCCAAAAAAATCCAAACATCCAAACAGTGAAGCAATAGCTGCACTCAAAAAATACCAATACAAATACTCAATAAGTGATATCCAGTTGTTGTTGAGCTAATAATAGAAAATATACTAATAGTGAGTCATTAATAGTTTAAATGTGCTGCTACAAATAATATTATTAAGTCAAAATGCATGAAACACCAAACAATAAAAACGTCTTTTGATGACAAAATCCCGATTCCGATGAACAGCCGTGTCCACAATAATTCTCCACGTGTTTAGTGAAATAGAGACTGTCATGCCCACCACCACAAAAAACAAACTGCTCCTTACCGAATAGTTAGACCCCAGATTATAGGCGGTCTAACAGAGCATGATGCTGAACATATCTTGCTTGTAACATCCTAGATGGAAAAAAGGTGTCACAGACTTTCGGTATCTCTCCTCCTCTCTTCCTCCCTTGTTTTGATCCTCTGTATACATAATGGCAATTATGACTTGCATGCTCATTTGTCTTTGAAGTTTGTAAGAGGTTTTTAACCTATTTTAATAAATCATTTGTACGTTATCACATTATCTGGAGTATTATCCTTTTTGACCGAGTGCACAGAGGATCACAATAAGGGAGGAAGAGAGGAGGAGAGATACTGAAGTCTGTGACACCTCTTCTCCATCTAGGATGTTACAAGCAAGATATGTATCATGCTTTTATCAAGATATGTATCATGCTCTGTTTGACTGCCTATAATCTGGGGTCTAACTATTCGGTAAGGAGCAGTGTGTTTTTTGTGGTGGTGGGCATAAGAGTCTCTATTTCTTTACAAAAGTGGAGGATTATCGTGGACAAAGCTGTTCCTCATAATTTTAGTTTAACAGGACAAATTTTAGAATAAGATGTATACTTTTTAAATACAGTAATGCTGATCAAAGTAGAAAAGTGATTTATTTTGGTTTTAGGTTCTTGTCTATGGATTGCATAAAAAAATAGAAAACATTTTGCAGGACAATATCACCAAAAGAGTCTCACATTTTTCTTAAAGTAAAGCATTTTTTGGTATACTTCTATGGATCACAGGAGTGCAGTTAGTTCCTTGAAGCCTGCTGTTGGCTGATGTCACAGAGCTGGTCTGGGCTCTGAAAAGATCCTGACCATAAGGTTGGGATCCTCCCAGAAGCCTGGTTCGGCAGCTGGCTGAGCATTTCAGCGAGCTCCTGAGAGCCTGAGCCAGCTGCTCCAGTTCCCTGTACAGCTTAGCACTCCAGGAGGGGCAGAGCAGAGAGCTGGAGACTGATAGCCAGAGCTCAGAGCCGAGGGGGTGAACTGAGCAATCACGGTGTTTGATCACTCATTTCACTGTACAGAGCCGGTGGGGAACAGATGCAACATTGGATCAATGCTGCATCCACCTAGGGGATTATTTTTTTTCTAAAACCCATACTTCTCTTTTTAAATCTCATATACTGTTTGTATTACTGTGTTATCTTAAAGGATAAATATTATTATTATACAGTATTTATATAGCGCCAATAGTTTGCTCAGCGCTGTACATTATAATGGGAGACAGTACATGAGACAGTACAGTTACAATGCAATACACAAGGGGTTCGAGGGCCCTGCTCCTTGGAGCTTACAATCTAGGAGAGAGGGGAGAGTGGTACAGGAGGAAATAGCTGTGGGGGATGGAGTGGTGGGAAGAGCGGAGGAGATCAGCAATTAGGTGAGGGCAGGGTAGGCTTCTCTGAAGGGGTGGGTTTTCAGGGTGCGCCTAAAGGTGAGGAGGGTAGGTGACAGTCTGATGGATTGGGGTAGTGAGTTCCAGAGGATGGGGGAAGCCCTTGAGAAGTCCTGGAGATGGGCATGGGAGGAGGAGACCAGGGAACTGGAGAGTAGGAGGTCTTGTGAGGAGCGGAGAGTACGTTTTGGGTGGCAGATGGATATCAGGTCGGTGATGTAGTTTGGGGCAGTGTTATGAATAGCTTTGTACGTCAATGTTAATATTTTGAATTTTATGCATTGGGCAGTCGGAAGCCAGTGGAGGGATTGGCAGAGGGGGGTGGCGGATACGGAGCAGTTGGTAAGGTGGATGAGTCTGGCCACAGAATTCAGGATAGACTGAAGCGGGGATAGCCTGTGTTGGGGTAGGCCGGCAAGGAGGGAGTTACATTAGTCAAGTCGTGATATGATAAGGGAGTGAATGAGTTGCTTTGTAGTTTCTGGAGTTAGGAACATGCGTATTTTGGAGATGTTGCGGAGGTGGAGTCTGCATGAATTTGTCAGCGATTGGATCTGGGGCTGGAAAGACAGATTGGAGTCTAGAATGACACCTAGTACTCAGGCTTACGGGGGGGGGGGGGGCTGATGGTGGCGTTGTTGGTCGTGATGGAGAGGTCATTTGCAGGCTGGGGGGAAAACTAGGAGCTCGGTTTTGGCAAGGTTTAATTTGAGGAAGTGGAGTGACATCCAGTCTGTCATTCAGAAGGCTAGTGATTCGGGCGGAGACTGAAGGAGTGAGGTGAGGGGTAGAGAGATAGTGTCAGGTACCGACTGGCAGTGACTCTAGAGATCCACAAGCCAGGGTTCCCCAGAGCGCAGAGTCTAAGCCCCAGTCTGCTTATTCACCAGAGCCCCTGATGGTGGGGATGGACTTGGAGCAGGCTGAGACCAGTTCGCAGCCCCTGAGTACACCCAGCTGTGGTAGAGGTAAATGCCAGTGGTATGAAGTGGATCAGAGCCTGCTGTGAAGAGGCGGAGCAGATCTGGCAGCAGCGGGTGGATCCGTGCAGGATGGATGGATGGATGACACCTTGGAGAGATAGCGAAGTCAGGCAGGCCGGGTCCGTAACAGTGGAGACAAACGGTACAGATCAGTAAGCAAAGAGTAATCGGGTCACAGGCCAGGTTCAGCAGCAGGAGGTCAGATCATCAGGAACAGGCAGAAGAGAAGTCAAGATGAGCCAGGGGTCAGGGCAGGAGACGGTCAACGGCAAACAGGGTCAGGCTAGGTCAGCAACAAGGCAATCTCAGGAACAGAACAAGCAGGAACAACAGGAACAAGACCAATACGGCAATGTGAGCATTGCAAGAGCTGGTTTAAATAGCCCGCCCGGCGCCGACAGGCGCGCCTGGGTCTTAATGCCTGCCCGGCACCGTCATTAGTGACAAGCGCGCGTGGGTCCTAGTGCCTGCCCGGCACCGTCATTAGTGACAGGTGGGCCTGGGTCCTAGTGCCCGCCTGCCTGTATGTCTTGTCGGGATCCTACGCATGTGCAGATTCGTGCGCCGCGGTGATCTTCTCGTTCCCTGACAGATAGATTTGAGTGTCATCAGCATAGAGATGGTAGTTGAAGCTGTGGGAGTAGATCAGTTGACCAAGGGAGGAGGTGTAGATGGAGAAGAGAAGGGGCCCGAGGACAGAACCTTGGGGGACCACAACAGAGCGGGGGAGTGAGTGGGAGGTGGCAGCGTTATAGGTAACACTGAAGGAGCGTTGAGATAGATGGGAAGAGAGCCAGGAGAGAGCGGAGTCTCTGAGGCCAAAAGAGTATAGTTTTTTGAGGAGAAGTACACCTTTGTAAAAAAATAAAAATATATAAATGCACATCTTTTAGTAGGTAAAAAGGAGCAAGGCAAGGCTCATGTAGAGTGTCAGTGTAGCAGTCCCTGACTAACAAATAGAATCAAAGAACTACCTAGAGCACTGATTAGTGCCCTGGTAGCTCACTGAGAGCTAAAACCATCAGCCGCTATGGCTGACGATATTTGTAATTCTCCCATTCACAGAAATCTGTGAATGAGTGATGCAGTTGGATAGGAGGAGCCCCGCACGGTCACGTTTTTAAAAAATTGCAACAGCGGGTATGGGGTGAAGATCTTCAGCTTGCTGTCACAATGGAGATGGGTGCTGCTGCAACAGTACCATGTTACATGTTACGCCCTGAATAGGGGATGTAACGTATAAGGATAGGTGAACTTATCTTTTTAAGTAATGGCAAAGTTATTTCCAAAAAACAGCTTGTAGCAGAAGTGTAAGAATTGCTCAGGTCAATAGGGGTGTGTACAGGGGTGAAAGCTGAGCTGGTTAAAGCACAAATCCAACCAAAAACCAGAGCTATGGCCAACACAATTTTAAATTGATGACATTAACATTAGCCTCAGTTCTAATGACAAGGCTAATCTTTGTGTGAGAATACATGAATAAGAAAATGTTGTATTATATACAAGCAAACCATAAAATGATTGTTATCTCTTCTTGTGGTTTTCAGAGTCTTTATTGCTAGTTGCGGGCAAGTTTAATGGAGCTGCTGGAGTGGAGTACATTGTGGGAACCATCCATACAAAGATTTCTGATGCTATAACCTACATGCAGGAGAACAAGGACTTAGTAACCAACAAGGTATTTTCAGGCAATGTATTGCGGTTTCATCAGACATCCTAATATAAACATTCACTGGAAACACAATATACAGTCATGGCCAAAAATATTGGCACCCCTGCATTTCTGTCAGATAATGTACCACTTCGCCCAAAAAATTGTTGCAATTACAAACGTTTAGGCATTCCATGCTTATTTCTTTTGTTTGTATTGGTATGACACAAAAAAGTGGAGAAACAAAAAGCCAAATCTGACACATTCCACACAAAACTCCAAAAATGGACAGAACAAAATTATTGGGACCTTCTCAAAATTGTAAGAAATAATTGCATTCCAAGTTTGTGATGCTCCTGTAATTTGTAATAAACTCACCTATATCAATTAACAAATCTTAATGTTCCTGTGTCTACTGTGTGCAACATTGTCAAGAGGCTTACAGCCCATGGCACTGTAGCTAATCTCCCTGGACATGTACGAAAGAGAAAAATTGGTCAAATATTGCAACGAAGGATTGTTTGAATGGTGGATAAAGAACCTCGATCAACTTCCAGACAAATTCAAGCTGACCCAACTGTGTCAGCTCGCACTATACATCATAATCTGAATAAAAAGGAACATTATGGTAGGAGACCCAGGAGGACCCCAATGCTGACACAGAAACATAAAAAAAGCCAGATTGGAGTTTGTGAAAATTTACCTGAGGAAGCTAAAATCTTTTTGGGAGAATGTGCTGTGGACAGACGAAACAAAATTACAGCTTTTTGGCAAAGCCCATCATTCTACTGTTTTCTGAAAAAGCAATGATGCATTTAAAGAAAAGAATACAATCTCTACAGTCAAACATGGTGGAGATTCACTGATGTTTTGGGGTTGCTTTGCTGCTTCAGGTATTGGATGTCTTGACCGTGTGCATGGCATTATAAAATCTGAAGACTACCAAAGATTTTTGGGGAGCAATGTAGGGCCCAGTGTCAGAAAGTTGGGTCTCCATCAGAGGTCATGGGTCTTACAGTAAGACAATGACCCAAAGCACATGTCAAAAAGCACCCAGAAATGGTTTCAGATAAATCGCTGGAGAATACTGAACTGGCCAGCAATGAGTCCAGATCTCAATTCCATAGAGCACCTGTGGAGAGATCTCAAAACAGCAGTTGGGAAAGGAACCCTTCCAATCTGAGAGACCTGGAACAATTGGCAAAAGAAGAGTGGTCCAAAGTTCCAGTAGAGAGGTGTAAGAAACTCATTGATGGTTACGGGAAGCAATTAATTTCAGTTATTTCCAAGGGATGTGCTACCAAATATTAAATTGAGAGCACAATAATTTTGACCAGTCCATTTTTTGGGTTTTGCATGGAATGTGTCAGATTTGGCTTTTTGTTTCTCTACTTTTTTGTGTCATACAATGCAAACAAAAGAAATAAACATGAGAATGCCTAAACATTTTTGCTTGCAACAATTTTCTAATGCATTATCTGATAGAAATTCAGGGGTGCCAATATTTTTGCCCATGACTGTATGTAAACTCAGTGGCCAGGAAAATGGAAATAATTGCAATGCAAATGTGCCTACTCTTTCCATTTACACACATGAAACACCTTTTGATACGCAATAGCAACTCCATTTTTGCAATTGTTTTGCAAGCTTTTTCTTTTTACTTCTTTGGGTGAACAAATAGGCGAATAAAACATCAGAGAGAAGGTTAGTATAACCAGATGAGGTGACAGTTAAATGAACCTTTTACTTTACCCAGTAGCCTGAGGGGTATATAATAAGTGATCCAGAAAACAGGACCCTCATCAAAGCAAGTGGGAAGTAGATATGGATGGTTGAACCTTGGTAAGGTTGGGTGCCCTGGGCCATAATGGCTAATAACTATTCTTCACAAAATAAAACTCCGTTAGTTTTGGTTTACTGCAGCCAGTATGTGACACTCCTGGATTTGTAGGGCATATTACCTCTCCCATGCATGTTAAACCTCTTTAAATGGTTGCAGTAAACCAGGGATCATCAACATTGGTTTATCTATGATTGGAACTACATAATTTAGTGAATCCACTTCCAGCTGCATAACCTCAGTATACTTAGCAAGCGGCAGAATTCCATTAATATAGATTCAGATGCAGCATTCACCATAATACTCAGCTAGTTGTCAAGAAAAGATGTCTGAATTGTCAGCTTTAAGTCTTTGACAGACCACTCAGACAGTTGCTTTCAATCCATGTATGGTCAGCATTATTTTTATTCCAATCACCCTTTGTCATGCAGTTGTTGATCTGTTGTTGGCTAACAGCACATCAGTTTCTGCAGCCATACATTGGGTATTTTCCATCTAATGGTTGAAAAAAAACCAGCGCTGAGAAAGCTGTGGTGACTTGATAAAGCACATTAGTGCGAAACTCATTGTCGTGGTTATCAGCGAAGCTTGTGGTCCAAGCCCAGCGGTCAACTTCCGCTTCCTCCCGGGACCCTGTGACGTCGGTTCCGGAGCGCCGCGGTCCCCAATTGAGAAAGTGGTACACCGTGAATACCACCATCCCACATCCCAGCCCGGGGGCATGAGTGAGCGGATGTTCCACTGGTACCACTGAGGGTCACCGCATCTTCTGGATGAGCTTTGCTTTTTTAACGTAATGCTTTTTATGAAGTACTTATAGAATAAAAGTAGGGTGAGTATTGATTACAAGCCAGCTTTCTCAGCCCTGGTTTTTTTGCAACTATTTATCATTTCCTCTATTGTGATACTATCAGCCGTGAGCAAGTGGCCCCAATAGATCTCGGTCCTAGCACTTGGACTTTTTGCTCTTCTTGTTTTCAATCTAATTTCTATCTAATTCATTTAAACTGGACTATTATTATGCTCCTGTCTAAATTGGCCCTAATATGTGTATGTATGCTTTGATTGTACGCTCCATGAGGGTTAGGGACTGATATGCATGTACATTATATGTAAAGCTCTGTGTAAATTGATGGCACTGTATAAGTACTTGTAATAAATAAACAAATAAATATTTGTGTGGACCATTTTATTACTACCAGGTTAGACCTCTACACAACCAGAGCAGTTGTCCAGTTATAAAGACAAAACCGTTTTTATGGATTCTGACCTGATCTGAATATTGTGATTTCAGGACAGATGAGAATATTATTATTATTATACAGTATTTATATATTATAAATACTATATATAAATAGAATATATTATAAAAGCTTTGTTAATACATACAGTATATATTGCTATACATGTTTGCTACATACTCTGCAACTTAACAGAAAGAGTCTCTTTCATTTCTGCAGTTGTTTAAAAGTTGTGGAAACCCCAAAAAAGGTGGCAAGACTCCCAAACCAGAGGAGAGAAAAAGAAAAGGAAAGGCTGCTCAAGAAGATAAATCTACGGTGCCCAGCATGGAGAACCTGGTGAGTGATGAAGGCAGGAGTGCTGGACATATTCACAACACAACTGTGCTCAAAGGTTTGCATACCCTGGCAGAAATCATGAAATGTTGGCATTGATATTGAAAATATGACCGATCATGCCAAAAAACTGTTTTATTTAAACTCTTCACGCCAGCCTAGACGTCAAGCGGCCGCACATTTGCGTTCTATGAAAAAAGGACATATGTGCCGAGAGCGCGTGCCCTGCACGCTCCCAGCACACATGTCCGGTACTCACGGAAAGGTCCTGATCTCCTCTTTCAATCGGGACCTTTCCCGATCATGTGACCGCCGTGACGGCGTGTCACGGCAGTCACATGACGCTAAACCCCGCCCCGCCTCCCGGCTTCTGAAACTCTTAAAGGGCCGTGAGGCACCGGCGCGAAGGGGTTAAGGATAGTGAACATAGGAAGCCATTTATTATCACATAGTTGTTGGGCTCCTTTTTAAATCATAATGACAACAGAAATCACCCAAATGGCCATGATCAAAAGTTTACATACCCTGGAATGTTTGGCCTTGGTACAGACACACAAGGTGCTGCACACAGGTTACAATGGCAATTAAAGGTTAATGTCCCACATTTGTGGCTTTTTCAATTTGCAAATAGTGTCAGTGTATTAATAGTCAATGAGTTTGTTAACTCTCACGTGGATGCACTGAGCAGGCTAGATACTGAGCCATGGGGGTCAGAAAAGAACTGTCAAAAGACCTGCGTAACAAGGTAATGGACCTTTATAAAGGTAGAAAAGGATATAACAATATCCAAAACCTTGAATATGCCAATTAGTACTGTTCAATCAAGAAGTGGAAAATTCTCTTGATACCATGCCAAGGTCAGGTAGACCAAGAAAGATTGCAGCCGCAACTGCCAGAGGCATGTCAACACCTTAACATGCCTCACAGCTTCTGGCACACTGTAATCTGGAGTGAGGAGACCAAAATAGAGCTTTATGGTCACAACCATAAGTGCTAAGTTTGGAGAGGGGTCAGCAGTGAAAAGAATTACCATCCCCACTGTGAAGCATGGTGGTGGCTCATTGATGTTTTGGGGGGGGTGAGCTCTAATGGCACAGGAAATCTTGTGAAAATTGATGGCAAGATGAATGTTATCAGAAAATACTGGCAGAAAATTTGCATTCTTCTACACAAAAGTTGCGCATGGGGCATTCTTGGACCTTCCAGCACACCAATGACCCTAAGTACAAGTAGTTACAGCAGAAAAATGTGAAGGTTCTGGAGTGGCCATCAAGGTCTCCTGACCTTAATATCATCAAGTCACTCTGGGGAGATCTCAAATGCGTGGTTCATGCAAGACAACCAAAGACTTTGCATGACCTGGAGGCATTTTGTCAAGATGAATGGGCAGCTGGAGCTAGAGGCATTTTGAATATGTATCCCATAAGAAATAAAAGAAATGTGTTTAGCCTGCTCACACACGGTTTCTTTAAAAATGGTACATGCTATTACCAATTCTCCAAGGGTAGGCAAACTTTTGAGCACAACTGTACAGCCTTGTGTCGTAAAATGACCCAAGGACAATCCATTATGGTGATAAATAGGGTATTTGCAAAGACACTGCTGCAGACTAGAGCAAAATACAGGCTGGGAGTTTCTTATTTGATAGAAATGGGATTTCCAGGTAAACTCCGCTGTGGCAGCCTACATGTGTATCTTAGTATAGCTTTCCTTTAGGGACATATATTTCAGACAATAGGACTGCCTTTAAACAAAGGGGAGCCCAAAGCTCTAAATGATAGTAATGGACTGTTGTCTAGCAGTCTGAAGTGCAAATAAATGCTTTGGATGACATTTATCAAAACTGGAGCAGCAGTTTAGCTTGTTCAGTTAAGATTTGAAAATGAAACATAGAAGCTGATTGGTTGCAATACTAAACTGCTCCAGATTCTGGCTCCTCCAATTTTGACAAATTCACCTTTTTATTCTCCTACATATGGAGAATGAGAAAATAGCAACTCCAAATGTATCATTAGAACTGTCCGGATTATACAGTAAGTGAAGTTGTTTTTTATCAGTTATAATATCTCTTTCAAATTCTATCATTTATATATGTATACCTTTTCCCTGTGTACCTATAAGATAAGATCCCTATCAAAATGTGTGAATTGTTGAGGCTTTGCCCAGAAAAGGTAAGCAGAGTACAAAGGGCTGATAAACAGTATTGCCCGTAGGCTCTCTGCATCTGATCATCTCCCCATTGCTGATGTACAAAGCATTGTTCCACACTGAGGGGTTGATTTACTAAAGCTGGAGAGTGCAAATTTGGTGCAGCTGTGTTTGGTAGCCAATCAGCTTTCAACTTTCAACAATTAAGCTTTGGACCTGGATGCTGATTGGTTTCTATGCAGAGCTGCACCAGATTTTGCACTCTCCAGTTTTAGTAAATCAAACTCACTGTCTCTGTGTGAGGATGGTCATCTTGGAAAATGAGCAAGACTTTACTTCTTCATGTCAGAGCTGACCCTCTGGTGACTGGTGCACTGATGGGGCAATCGATCAGAAACTGCAGAAAGCGCAGATCCACAAAATGAACTATTCGGAATCAGAAAGTTCCTTGCACCGCATGCCTTCAAGCACAGCTTCCTCCCCAGCTAGCCCCCAGAACAGTGAGCAGTGCAGTAGTGACTGCAGTAAATATCACTCCAATTGTCCTCAGTAAGTCAGCCGTTACTTAGATGATCTCACACTGCAGATTCACACTTATAAAGCTGTAGGCAGAGGGGTGCCTAGGCTCCCTCACATTCCAGAAAGTGCAATGCTATTTTTCAGAAGAAGTTACAGACAAAGGTAAATTATTCAGGGTACTGCTTAGACACAATCAACATTTCTAGGTGTTCCCTATTCTCATTTACTTGTTCAGGTCTGTTTAACCACCTGCCGACCACCAGTTCTGGGTGGGCATCATATGACATCCTCCCAGAACGCGCTCTCCTGGCGCGCACCCGGCGATCTCCATGATCGCTGTGTCCTATGGACATAGCTGATCACGTGATGTGGTAAAAGGCCAATCACAGCGGCCTTTTACCACGTGATCAGCCGTGTCCAATGACACGCTGTTCACCGGGAAATGCAATTGTCGGTTCTCGGCTGCACTTTCCTCACGCTGTCAGAGCGCGAGGAAAGTATTGCTGAGAATCGGCAGTTGTCAGAGCAGGGATCGGCACCGATCATCAGGGCACTGATGATCAGTACCCTGATGATTGGTGCCCAGCAGTGCCACCCACCAGTTCCGCCCACCTGTGTCCAGCAGTGCGCCCACCTGTGCCCAGCAGTGCACCCACCTGTGCCCAGCAGTGCCACACACCTGTGCTCAAAAGTGCCACCTACCTGTGCCCAGCAGTGCCACCCACCTGTGCCCACTCACATGTGCCCACCAGTGCCACCCACCTGTGCCCACCAGTGCCACCCACCAGTGCCCATCAGTGCAGCCCAGCAGTGATGCCAGTCAGTGCGCAGTGGTTGTGCCAGTCAGTGCCTAGCAGTGCCGCCAGTCAGTGCCCAGCAGTGATGCCAGTCAGTGCCACCTATCAGTGCTGTCTATCAGTGTCACCTATCAGTGACACCTCATTAGTGCTGCCTATCAGTGCCGCCTATCAGTGACACCTCATTAGTGCTGCCTATCAGTGTTGCCTATCAGTGCCCATCAGTGCTGCCTATCAGTGCCCATCAGTGCCACCTATTAGTGCCCATCAGTGCTGCCTCATCAATGCACATCAGTGAAGGAGAAAAATTACCTGTTTGAAAAATTTTATAATAGAAACAAAGAAACTTTTTTTTTTTCATAATTTTTTCAATTTTTTTGTTTATAGCGCAAAACGTAAAGTGTCCAGCAGCGATTAAATACCACCAAAAGAAAGCTCTATTTGTGAGGAAAAAAATGATAAAAATGTCATATGGGCACAATGTTGCATGACCGCGCAATTGTCATTCAAAGTGTGACAGCGCTGAAAGTTGAAAATTGGCCTGGTAAAGAAGGGGGTATAAGTGCCCAGTAGGCAAGTGGTTAAGGTGGGATTAGATGTTTGTTGCTCAGATATTTATGAGAATACATGGATGTCAATGGACACTCCTAGGTGATGGATCTCTTGGCTGACAGATATTACTTTCTCAAGGTGGGAGCAATGCAGGCAGTATTTACTTTTTAATTTATGTAGGAATCTTTATCTTCTAATGTCTATGGCTATTATATTAATAAATCCACAGAGATAGCTTTGTTACTGATTTCAAAATCAGAAATGATCTTTAACCAATGTGACTATAGCAAATTCACCTTTGGGAGCATGTTACAAGTTACACCCATATTTAGGGTGTAGCCAGTGGCATCTTAATAGCATCATGGGCCCCTGGGCAACGTAATGCACTGGGGCCCCTACCAGTCTGCCCCAATATACTCATCTACTCTCAAGAATTAAAGTATAAATAGTTGATAGAATTAAACATATATTTATTAGTACTTTCAACAAAATTGTCTTTAACCGCTTACCCACGGCTGTACAGCAGATCTACTGCTACACAGCGACACTGGTGCGCAAAATCACGTATATATACGTGATTTTGCATTTCCGGGTAGGGGCACGCACGCCATTTGCGGCCACGGAGGTGAGTCACAGAGTGATTACCCACTGGCGTCCGGTGATTACCAACAATCACCGACGGGGAGGAAGACTGTTTTGTTTACAGTCTTCCTCCCTGTCAGCTCGGACACACTGCTCAGGATAGCTTTGCACAGCACAGCCATCCTGAGCAGTGTGCTTACAGTGAAGCACACACCCCCATCCCCTAGTAAAACACTCCCTACACACAATTAATTCTTTGATTACCCCTCACATTAACCCCTTCCTGCCTAGTGTCATTAGTACAGTGTCAGTGCACTGATCACTGTAACGGTGTCACTGGGGATGTCAATGACACCAAGTTAGTTCCCCCCCCCCTCCCCCCAGTGTCAGAATGCCCACTGCAGTTCCTCTAAAAGTCACTGTTCGCCGCCGTTACTAGTAAGGAAAGAAAAAAAAATTCTCAGTATCTATACCACCATTTGTAAACGCTTTAACTTTCACTTAAACTGATTAATTTACACATATTGGGATTTATTTTTAGCAAAGACTTGTAGCAGAATACATTTTGGCCTAAATTTATGAAGAAATTTGATTTTTTAAAATTTTTTACTGGACATGTTTAATAGCAAAAAGTCCAAAATATAGTTTTTTTCTCAAAACTGTCGGTCTTTTATTGCTTATAGCGCAAAAAAAAAAATTGCACAAGCAATCAAATACTACTGAAGGAAAGCTCAAATCATGGGAAAAAAAGGACGTAAATTTAATTTGGGCGTTGCATGACCGCGCAATTGTCAGTTAAATGAATGCAGTGTCGTAACACAAAAAATGGCCTGGTCAGGAAGGGGGGTAAATCCTCTGGAGGGCAAGTGTTTAAACAATAAGAAAACATACCATAAATCAAAGACTAATCAACACAAATATCCAAACAATATAAAAAGTTAGTAGAGCAGACGACAGGGCATCAGAAGGGCAGAGTACAGGGGAGTCAGGAGGGTGCAGTACAGGGGGCAGGTGGGTAAAGTACAGGGGGGGCAGGAGGGTACAGTACATGGGGGCAGGAGGGCACAGTACAGGGGGGAACAGTACAAGGGGAGGGTAAGCAGGCACAGTACAGGGGGCAAAAGGGTACAGTATAGGGGCAGTAATGTATGATACAGGTATGGTCTCTTCAAGCAGAGCTGCGCAGGGAAGCTGCTGTCATAGACATTCTTATCTATTCTGGCAAGCTGTCACTGGGCTAAATCTACATTCGGAATGACATCTCCCAATAACCTTCCCCTCCATAGTTTCTGGCTCTCTTCCGGTGCTTTGCAGGGGTTAAGGAAGAACCTGAGGCGGAGCTTCTTATTACTGCCACTGCTTGTGTGGGTGTGATATGTACTGCCCTGATCACATGGGATGAATGGGAGAGGGGAGTAAGCAAGGTTTGGCACAGTATACATTCCACCCACGCAAGCAAGCAGAAGCAGGAGTAAAATGTTCTATGAGTTCTCGAGTTTCTTCTTTAACACCTGCAAAAAATGGGGGATGGGAATGGGAATCATGCGGTAGGGGGGAAAAGGAAAAGTATGGGTAGGAGATGGGGAATGGATAGAGAAGCACTGAAGTGAAACTGAGGGATCCTGGTCTCTATAGAGGTAAAAACAGGGTGAAGGATTTGTGCAGGTATGAGTGAAGAGGGTAGAAGAGGCAAATGGATGGGGGGGGGGGGGGGGGGGCAAGGGTACTGGAGACGGATGGTCGGGGATGGGCATGGGGAATACTGTTGACTGGTAAGGAACAGCCACAGTATAAAAGAGCAATGGGCTGGCTGGCAGGGAGGGGAAGAGGGAGTGATCTCCATTTGATAGCAATGAGACAGTGTTGGGGTGTTCAGGGTGGGGATTCCGGCCATCTGCAATGTATGTGTATGGTGGGACGAACACCTGTGTGAAGGTGCAGAGCCTCCAGAGAACAAGCAGATGAGGAGGGAGGGAGTGAGAGAGAGGGAAAGTGATATGGAAGGACTATTGTCAGGAAGAGAATTCTGGCTGGGGTCGGATGAAGAGGCTGTAAATTAGCAGGGCTGCTAGATGTTGGCAAACCAGCTGGCTGAGAGAAGGGAGTGAGTGTTAACAACCATCCCAGAGATAATGAGAGACGGTGTGACAGGCAGAGGTGGAAGGATCTGTGTGAGGATGAAAGGGTGCAATACGGGATAGTGGCTGAGGTGGATAGAAGGATGGCGGGGATGGAGAGAACAATGAATGAGTGAGAAACAGGGATAATGGAAATAACCTGTAGTGGTAAAAATGGTAAAGAAAGGGAAACTGTTGGCAAGAAACTGCAAGGATCCCCTATGCACCCAGTGCTGGGTGTAGCGTGTAAAATCCTCCATTAGTTGACCCCCCCTCCCCCTTTCCATTAAAAATAGCAAGCCTGTGCGGGGTTCCACCTACAGCCGTGTCATTCTTTCACAGCAATCTGTGAATAAATGAGCTACAAGTGCCTTCTTCCACCACGGCAGACAGCTTGTAGTTCTCAATGACCTGCAAGAGTACTGGTGAGCCCTCTTGTAGTTCATTGATCTTCCTGCTCTTCAGTAATTGTCTGCCCATACAGGAGGTATGGTATACTGAGAGTCTGCAGGAGCCTGACCGCACATTTGTTATTTTTTTCAAAAAAAGTGAAGGTTAAAGCTGAATTCTTCCATTTGTGTATTGAACTGTCAGTAGAACAAGGACTTCTTATTATTCTAACATGCTCATTTATTTTATAAATGTAATCATATTTATTTTTGTAGGTATTAGATGTAAAAGCGACACTCAGTGACATCCAGGATTACTGGATATCATTACCAAGTTTATTCTGCAACGAAAAGAATATTGCTGGCCAGGGCAATGAAGACAAGTGCTGGAATGGAATGACCCGAGCGAGGTAACTCATTCTGTGTCTAGCAGCTGGAAAATGCCATCTTGGTATGACATGTTCGGTGAACCTAAATAACTGGACTTGGGGTCTGTTGACATTGATCTGCAAAGAGAAATATACATTTATAGCATTTTAGCAGAGTACTACCTTAACCAAATGTCTTAATGTTCCAGCTATGGGGCTGTAAAATCATTGGTGAACCACATACACAGCAATTGTTAAAGTATATCTAAACAAAAAGGGTTAAAGTACGGCTGAAGGCTCCTGTATGGCAGCCTAAACAGGTCCAAAATCCTGTTACTTACCATGTGATGTGCAAGTCTCCTAAAGTAAACAAAATCCACCTTCATTTGTGTTTCACATGTTTCCCCTCCCAGACACTGCAGCTAATAGTGGAATGGTTTCAGCAACAGATACAGTGCTGTCACTCCAGAGATCTGTGGGCAGAACTAGGTGTGACCAGGTGTTGAATGGCAGGCTACAGGCTTGTGAATCCGCAGCTTCACCCCCTGCAATATTTTTTCATCCCACTGTAGTGCCCATAGCCACAGCCTACATGAGAATGACAATTCTGCTCGTAATTCAGGAGCAGTGCAACTGTGTTTGGTCATCCATCACGGGGAGCTGCACAAGGTGGAATTCACTGGCAGGTTGAACAAGTATTTTTGATACTTTGCAGGGGCGGCTAAGAGAAAGCTGGGAGTGCAAAGGCACTTACAATTAAGTCTGTAGCACTTATGGAGCAAACATCAAAATACTGTTTGTATTCGTAAGATTATTGTGCGGTATTACTGAAATTTCTAATGATAAGTTGTGCTTTGCTTTAGGTACATGCCAGAACGGATGGGCAGTGGCCTTGCCAGCCAAATAAATAACCCTGAGATTGACGTAGATATTACCAAGCCTGATATGACCATCCGTCAGCAGATCATGCAGCTGAAAATCATGACAAACCGTCTCCGCAATGCCTACAATGGAAATGATGTGGACTTTCAGGACACAAGTAAGTAAAATTCTCAAATGACAGCTCATATTTGTAGGTGGTAGTTGGTATATCTATTTAAATATGTGCTCTGGGTTTTTCAATACTGATGGTTAAACATACACATCAGTTCTTCTTAGCTGTTCAGTGTCTGCAATTGTTGTCTGTGCCTGGTGCTTACAGTAAGACAGCCCATACATTATTCATTTGTTTTCATTCAACCAGTGGGTTGGACAAAAAAAAAGACCCTCGTCCCCCATCCACACACTTGATGTGGATAGGGGAAACCTTGCACTCAGCCTTTGTATTCTGACAGCGAGGAGCCTTCTCCACCATCAGAATACACTGATCAGCGCTGTCAGCTATAGCCAGCGGCAATGATTGATTCAGAAAAATCAAATACAGTCAGGTCCATAAATATTGGGACATCGACACAATTCTAACATTTTTGGCTCTATACACCACCACAATGGATGTGAAATGAAACGAACAAGATGTGCTTTAACTGCAGACTGTCAGCTTTAATTTGAGGGTATTTACATCCAAATCAGGTGAACGGTGTAGGAATTACAACAGTTTGCATATGTGCCTCCCACTTGGTAAGGGACCAAAAGTAATGGGACAATTGGCTTCTCAGCTGTTCTATGGCCAGGTGTATGTTATTCCCTCATTATCCCAATTACAATGAGCAGATAAAAGGTCCAGAGTTCATTTCAAGTGTGCTATATGCATTTGGAATCTGTTGCTGTCAACTCTCAAGATGAGATCCAAAGAGCTATCACTATCAGTGAAGCAAGCCATCATTAGGCTGAAAAAACAAACCCATCAGAGAGATAGCAAAAACATTAGGTGTGGCCAAAACAACTGTTTGGAACATTCCTAAAAAGAAGGAACGCACCGGTGAGCTCAGCAACACCAAAAGACCTGGAAGACCACAGAAAACAACTGTGTTGGATGACCGAAGAATTCTTTCCCTGGTGAAGAAAACACCCTTCACAACAGTTGGCCAGATCAAGAACACTCTCCAGGAGGTAGGTGTATGTGTGTCAAAGTCAACAATCAAGAGAAGACTTCACCAGACTGAATACAGAGGGTTCACCACAAGATGTAAACCATTGGTGAGCCTCAAAAACAGGAAGGCCAGATTAGAGTTTGCCAAACGACATCTAAAAAAACCTTCACAGTTCTGGAACAACATCCTATGGACAGATGAGACCAAGATCAACTTGTACCAGAGTGATGGGAAGAGAAGAGTATGGAGAAGGAAAGGAACTGCTCATGATCCTAAGCATACCACCTCATCAGTGAAGCATGGTGGTGGTAGTGTCATGGCGTGGGCATGTATGGCTGCCAGTGGAACTGGTTCTCTTGTATTTATTGATGATGTGACTGCTGACAAAAGCAGCAGGATGAATTCTGAAGTGTTTCGGGCAATATTATCTGCTCATATTCAGCCAAATGCTTCAGAACTCATTGGACGCCGCTTCACAGTACAGATGGACAATGACCCAAAGCATACTGCAAAAGCAACCAAAGAGTTTTTTAAGGGAAAGAAGTGGAATGTTATGCAATGGCCAAGTCAATCACCTGACCTTAATCCGATTGAGCATGCATTTCACTTGCTGAAGACAAAACTGAAGGGAAAATGTCCCAAGAACAAGCAGGAACTGAAGACAGTTGCAGTAGAGGCCTGGCAGAGCATCACCAGGGATGAAACCCAGTGTCTGGTGATGTCTATGCGTTCCAGACTTCAGGCTGTAATTGACTGCAAAGGATTTGCAACCAGTATTAAAAAGTGAAATTTTGATTTATGATTATTATTCTGTCCCATTACTTTTGGTCCCTTACCAAGTGGGAGGCACATATGCAAACTGTTGTAATTCCTACACCGTTCACCTGATTTGGATGTAAATACCCTCAAATTAAAGCTGACAGTCTGCAGTTAAAGCACATCTTGTTCGTTTCATTTCAAATCCATTGTGGTGGTGTATAGAGCCAAAAATGTTAGAATTGTGTCGATGTCCCAATATTTATGGACCTGACTGTAGGTTGGTTGTACGGAAATCAGTCAGTAGACTGAATTCTGTACAACGAGCCTGCCCATACATAGATCGAAATTCGACCAATCCCTGTTGAACCTGGTGAATGTCGATCCATGTACAGTATGTTGTCTTAAGAAGATAAATGTTGGTTTGAGACTTTTAGAGTAGCTGTAGGTTTAAGTGAACCTAACTTGGCCTAAACTGTTTGTCAGTGATAACAATGCAGAAGTGCAGATACTGTACCTTGTGGTCTTTACAAGCATCTGTGTTTGTCTTTAAATCAGTCATTGGGATTGATTTAATGAAAGCAAATAGACTGTGCACTTTGCAGGTGCAGTTGCACTCATTTTCCCCAGAAGTTCGTGAATGTGGTGGAGCTCTGCTGATTTCCGTCAACCAATCATGTGCAAGCAAAAATGCTTTTTTTTATTTTCCTTGCACCTGATTGGGTATTCTTTACACAGTAAAGCCTCACCGCATTCACTAAGCTCTGGGGAAAAGGAGTGCATCTGCATCTACAAAGTGCAGAATCTATTTACAGCTGTGCATGGTAGCCAATCAGCTTCTAACTACAGCTGGGCCAATCTAGCAGCTTTTTATGTCTTTGAAACCAGTTGAGAGTTTCCTTGGCTTCGTTTTTGGTATCATTGTCTTGCTGAAATGTCCACCCTTGTTTCATCTTCTACATTTTTTCCATTCATCCTTCCTGAAATGATATGAAGTTTGCCAGTACTGTATGCTGAAAACAGCCCCACACCATGATGTTCCCACCTCCAAACATCGCTGTTGGTATGGTGTTTTGTGGGTGATGTGCAGTGCCATTTGACCTCCAAACATGGTGTGTGTTATGACATCCAAAGAGTTACATTTTGGTCTCATCTGACCAGACTATATTCTCTCAGTATTTCACAGGCTTGGCTAAATGTTGTGCAGCAAACTTTAAATGAGCTCCAACATGCTTTTTGTTCAGCAATGGAGTCTTGCATGGTGAATGTGCATATAGGTCATGGCGGTTAAGTGCATTACTTATTGTTTTCTTTGAAACAATTGTACCTGCTAATTCCAGGTCTTTCTGAAGCTCTCCACAAGTGGTCCTTGGCTCTTGGACAACTCTTCTGGTAATTCTTTTCACTCCTCTGTCAAAAAGAAATCTTTTGAGGAGCACCTGGTCGTGGCCAGTTTATAGTGAAATTATGTTTTTTACACTTCCGGATTATGGCGCCAACAGTGCTCACTGGAACATTCAGAAGTTTAGAAATCCTTCTGTAACCAATGCCATCAGTATGTTTTGCAATTATAAGGTTGTGAAGGTTTTGAGAGAGCATCATGAGATGTTTCTTTCTTGGTAATGAGACACCTTTTTATAGGCCAACTGTTGAGACTGAACCAGCTGATATTAATTTGCACAGACAAGGGGCAGGATTGCTTTTAATTACTGATAGATTTCAGCTGGTGTTTGGGCTTTCCATGCCTTTTTGCACCTCCCTTTCTTCATGTGTTCAATACTTTTTCCCTGTGTCATTCCATTTTATTACACAAAACTTAATTTCTGAACTTATTTGTTTTGGTTTCTCTGTATGTATGTATTGCATGGGTTGTTACTGACATGAAAATTTCATGTCAATAGCACTTTTAGAAATATATTTACCTAGAAAAATGGTGACATTTTCAATACTTATTTTACCTGCTGTATTTCATCTGTATATTTAGCTGTTTGCCTGTAACTGTATTTGTCCAAGTTGTATGTTTATGTCTTCATGCACTAATAATCACTATTGTTTTTATGCAGGTGATGACATCAGCGGATCAGGAAGTGGAGATGGCTGCACTGACAGCGTCTGCATCAAAACAGCGTCAGGAGATGCTTCCGTAGTGCACACACAGACACATATCACTCACAATTCCAAATCATCAGAAAAGCCAGGGAACAGTGCTTACGTCCACTCATGGAACCTTCTTATAGTTGTCGTGGCTTTGCTTGTGGCATTTTCTGCCCGATGGTAACTTATGTGAATTTTCGTAAAAAAAGGGAATGCTGTTTACTTCGCCCTGTCCAAATAAACTCGACCTTCTCAGTTTGGATGTAGATGACAATGGAAAGGGAGAGAGTGCTGGAGATTAGGCCTCTATAACACTGTGTTCTTCTACAGGCTCACAACGTCTCCATACCTGTACATTTTTTGTAATTGTGTGTATTTTATTTTCAGATACAGATAAACCTTACTGGGCTGTTTTTTTATTCTTTGATTGATAGCACAATATTGTTATAAGTGGCATAAAAGCCTCACTAATACCGTGTCTCTTTTCTAAGATTAAAATAAAATACATGGAAAAATGTTAAATATTTATTAGTGCAAATACACACATTTCTCTGCCTATAGTATTGACAGATTGAGAGAAGCATTGTATGCAGTTTTCTTTATGTTTCTATATAAAGAGGGTTTCTCTTTATTTCTGTCACCAGGCGTGATTTTGTGGAGAGGCATGAGAAGCCATCTTGTCAGCACAGATTTTATTAAGTCTATTTAAGCAGTTGTCCTAGTACAAAAGGGTCATAGACTGCACACAAGAGATTTGTGGAAACGGAAAAGAGCACGCGCTTGCTTATTCAGTATTGTAGTCATCTGCATCACAAAACTGTAAACACAGACTGGGAGCTGGATCCTTGGGAAGAGAGCTCTGCTGTTTCTCACTTGCTATTGACTAGTGCTTAATAGGCCTCAGCCAATGATCTGCTGACTCCTCCCCTCCATCTGCTGCAGCCAGTGATCTTCAAACTTACCCCCTTCCTCTGCTGCAGCCAAAGATCTACAGACTCCTCCTTTCCTTCCACTGCAGCCAATGATATGAAGACTTCTCCCCTCCATCTGCTGCAGCCAATATTCTGCAGAATTCTCCCCTCCCTCTACGGCAGCCAATGATCTAAAGACTCCTCCCTTCCTTCCACTGCAGCCAATGATCTGAAGACTTCTCCCCTCCCTCTGCTGCAGCCAGTGATCTGCAGATTTCTCCACTCCTTCTGCTCAAGCCAATGATCTACTGACTTCCCCCTTCCCTCTGCTGCAGCCAATGATCTGAAGACTTCTCCCCTGCAGCCAATGTTCTGCAGAATTCTCCCTTCCCTCTGCAGCAGCCAATGATCTACAGACTCCTCCCTTCCTTCCACTGCAGCCAATAATCTGAGGATATCTCCTCTCTCTCTGCTGCAGCCAATGATCTGCAGAATTCTCCCCTCCCTCTGCTGCAGCCAATGATCTACAGACTCCCCCCTTTCCCTCCACTGCAGCCAATGATCTACAGACTCCCCCCTTCCCTCCACTACAGCCAATGATCTGAGGGCCCCTCCCCTCTGTTCAGTGCAGCCACTGATCTTCAGACTCCTCCCTTTCCTTTGCTACAATCAACAATCTGCAGACTTCTCACCTCACTCTGCTGCAGCCAATCCCCTTCAGACTCATCCCCTCCCTCTGCTGCAGCCAGTAGTCTACAGACCTTCATCCAAGGATCTGCAAACTCCCCCATTCCCTCCACTACAGCCATTGGTCTGCAGACTTCTTCCTTTCCTCTGCTACAGCCAATGATCTGCAGACTTCTCTCCTCCTCCTGCAGTCCATGATCTGCCCTCCCTTTGCTACAGCAAAGGATCTACAAACTTCTCTGCACCCTCTGCTTCATCCAATGATCGGCAGACTTATCTCCTCCCCTTCCTTTGCTGCAGCCAATGATCTGCAGAACCCTCCCCTCCTTCTCCGGCTGTGTTAATTTGTATCATTGTTAGAGACAGGCCTGACAAGAAATGAACCTAGTGATTCATTGACAAGGGCAGCTCAGGGGAGGCAATGTAAAACATATTTTGCTACTACTACTGAGAAATCACACAGCTTTACTTACAATATTAACAAATACATAGAGTGACTATACAAAACTTTATTCATTTGATGGTTAAGTAGAACTATGGGCAAAATAAAACTAAAAAAAACATATACTGTATATTGCAGTCTGTCAATAGAATTACCACAGCAGTTTTTCTATGTCCCCCATAAGGACTCTTCACATTTGTGCTGCCCTCTGAAGAGCAATCCATGTTCAGATCGCATTTCAGAGGGCATTTGATAGCGAGGAGGCCTTATATGGCCTCCTCACTGCCTGATTTGACCCTGTAATGCTGCACTACCGCATTGCACTTGTGTGCATTGCTAGCCACCCCTTTTTTGTATCTCCCCATGGCGGCCATCTTAAAGGGCCTTGACATAGTTTTTTTTACCTGTTGACCTTGCCAGAAGTTCAAATATTTTTCTGCTTTCTTTAAGAGGCCAAGATGTCCAGTGACAGTTACATGGTTGTGGGAAACCATACCACACTGACAGGAGTGATTACAACAGTTGGCTTTTGTTCATATGGTCTAAACCTTTTTTCCAAAAGAAAAACAACTGTTGAATAACTGCTTAAAAAGTGTTATCTGGAGTTCGAATTTTATTTGTTTGTCTTTTAAGTCCATTTAAATTTACATGTCCCTCTAAGACTATCCTGTCCATAAGGTGACAACACTGCTGTGTGATTTTACGCAAACAGTGTTGTCACCCCATGTCAGAACATGGAACAATAATTGTTAGGATCAACAAGTATTAAAGCTGTGACACAGGGTAGACTGCTTGATTTTGCCCATAGTTCCGCTTGAAGTAAGTTAGGAAATTTGACTTGCAAGACATAAGCAGTTAATGATATGCACATTTTTTGTTATCTGGTGACATGGGGGTTACCAATATGTGCTGCATTCTGATGCTAAACTGGGCTAATTTGGACAATTTTGTATTAACAGATCTGGAGAAATGTAGGGATTTCTCTGGTCTAGGACCAATGTATAAATTTGCTTGTTGACATAAAAACTCTTTTGTGATTTGTTTCTAATTTAACCAAACATATCACTGATTCAAACTATCGAAATAAAAATGTAATATCTTAATAAACAGGCATTTTTATGCTTTACAAATAGGTAGTATACCTGTCTTCACGTTTGTCATTGACCTTTCTTTTGGACAAGCAGCCTGTAGTCAGAAGTTTTGACAGGTTCAACTGGAATTTGTTGGCCAACTATTGTACCCACATTTTAAGTGGAACTCCAGACAAAACATAGGGGGACCAAAAAAAACAATGGTGTGGCATTAAAATAGTGCAGATTGCAACATTTTTGCTAAAGTGACAGATAAACAATGATTCACAATGCATGCCCTTGTGGAATGTGACATGCGGCATAACAATGAAATCCCCATTTGTGACATTTTTCCAAAATGTCGCAATGTGTGAAGCATATAATTGAAAAGATTGAGCCTTTTCGGGGCACATAGACATAAATGCTTTAGTAGATGATGCAGTATTCCTTATAAAATGTATGGTTTCTCATTCTGCACTGCAAATACTTTATCAGGCACAGGTTCTACAGTGTGGATAAAACAATTGTGTTTTTGATGTCCACTGTGCATGTGTATATAGAAGTATGATTTCTCAGTTCTATGTATAAAATAATGCCTGTCAAACTGAACTGAGTGTTTTCAACATCTTACACCCCCATAATAGTTTCAGTTAACCATCAGAAGGTATTGCCTACATTTTTACTTTACTGTTGAACACTTTGGGGAGAATTTTACTAAAACTGGAGCACTCAGAATCTGGTGCAGTGGTGCATAGTGACCTATCAGCATCTAACTTCAGCTTGTTCAAATAAGCTTTGACAAAACCAGACGCTGACTGACTATTATTATTATTATACAGGATTTATGTAGCGCCAACAGTTTGCGCAGCGCTTTACAATATAAGGGAGACAGTACAATTACAATACATTTCAGTACAGAAGGAATATGAGGGCCCTGCTCGTGGAGCTTACAATCTAAAGGAAGGGACTGCTATGCAGAGCTGCACCATACTCTATGTGCTCCAGTTTTAGTAAATCCCCTCCTTCTCCCTTAGTGTCCCATTTTTAAAGGCTAAGTTGACCATTTCCAGAAATTGTAGTCAAGGGCTCCAGTGGGTACTAACCCCCTATGTAGCTTTGTAAAATGTTAATTTATTTTATTGTCGTATCTATAGACCATTTGCCCCCTCCTAGAAGCCTAAATAGAAAAAACTCAAATTTAGAAATCCCTATGTCCTGCCTTAAACATGAAATCCTTTGGGTCTTGCCCTTCTAATGTTGGGAGTGGGCATCTCAGTGGTTTTCATGTTCTAGCAACAAGACAGAATTTTGAAATGGAAGCTTTCCCTCCAATCTTCCAAGGGGGCCCAAATGGCCCCTTGACTCCACAGGCTATTTTCTAGAAAAGGTGAATTTTAAAAGCCTTAAAGCAGTGGTATGGCCTTACAGCGGCTATTCTCAACTTTAATAAAAATATACATTTATAAATGAATGTGGGGGATCTCGGAAGAAAATCCTGATCACATGACCTGACAAAATCATGTGGCTGGACCCTTCTCCTGTTACAGAGTGTTCTTCGCAGCGTTATCCAGAAAACACTCTCATGGATACTGCGGACTCCACACCATCTTTGCATCTACATCTCTGCATTTTAGGAATGACTTGTCAACACTGTGAGGTGTGGATATCATCATTATCTATCATATTTCCCTTTTAAATAGCCCCTTTAGTGCTGGATAAAACAAGTTAATGTTCTACAAAATGTCTGTCGCTAGAAATGTATCTGATCATGTCTTGCTTATCTGGATTCAAGACAACATAGTATCTATTACACACAGTGCAGTGAGCTCATTACCTATACTTTTTACATGATAAGAGAAGTGTGTTCTCAGCTGTACTGGAAGGATGTACAACATTCAAAGTGGAACTGTAGCAGCTCAAAAGGAAAAAAAGAAGTAGCAAGTGTGTATATCTTGGCATTTTGTAAGTTTACTGATGATTTCTATACAATAGATTACCCCTTTAAATGGTGTTGAGAAAACAGAGTAGCTTACATCCAGTTACATCCTTGTACAGTTTTGGTGTAAACGGTGACCAGCTAAATTTCTATCCATGTATGGACAGGCTGATTGTATCCAAGTCAATCCACTGCTAGTGGTCATCATTGTATTCTGCCAGACAGAAAGGCTCCCCTAATCCCTCCCTCCACCAGCAGAATTCAATAGCATTGCGGGAGGGAATCTCTCATCAACACTGACTGTTGATGGGGGAATCAAGTCATTTTCTTTCCTTTCACTTGTGATTCAGCTATGGCTTGCTTAAAGAATGGAGGATCTTTTGATGGTTTGGCCATTTCCCCCACTGCCTTTTTGACATATGCTGTACATTATAATATTTTAGTAGAACAATTTGTGTTTCCCCTTGGTCCCCTTGCCATGCTTACTGGTTCCCAAGCCTTGCTCTAAAAAGCCATGGTTTCCTTTTTATTTACTGATCATATCTAGCAAGCCTGAAACAGCCTCCTGGCAGCTGAAATAAATGTCTGCATAATTTTAGCCTATACCAGTGCTATCAACCAGCATTTTTAATTGAATATTTGACCACCACTTGTTAATAAAGGCAAAACCCTTTGTGAGGATTGGATGGAAGTGATGGCGTAGAAATAACTTCTGCTTCAAGAATGCAATGTTGTAACCTAATGTTTACACTCACTTTATGGAACACATGCATTTAAAATGTGAAGTGCTTGTTTATTTCAGGGGCTACCACAGATAACCCATTAAATGGGAAAGCGATTAGTGCAAAGGTGTGTGATTGTATTTTTTGCATTTACCGCAGTATTCTTGTAGGTGTCCTGAAGGTTCGGGGTGCAAAAATGACCAGCCTTATCCGAACAGTTAATGTTTTCTTCAGAAGATCACTGGTGAATTGTAACGAATCAGCTTGTCACACCTGGCTGGTGATCTGGAAAATAAGCTTTACTGCTTAATTCTGCTGTTCAGCATTTCAAGTGTAGAAACAAACAAATGTCTCAGAGGGATCAATAGCTCTATTTCTGCTGTGTATGCTCTCCCTCTCCATGAAGCAATGGAGCGCACACAGCCTATATGAGTGCATGAACTGCAAGACACAGGAGCATGGCTCTTTACACAGGAGAGATCAGGTCATAGTTATTCTAGAACACCTGATCACTGGGAAACTGGTATATGGTAAATAGGTTGTCTCTCACTTGGCTGGCTCTGCTGTCTTCTGGTACACCTGTATTTAGAAATAGGGGCCCACTAAATTCCAACACCAGAGGTTGTAACTACCTTCCCCCCGCAATCTCCACCTCCAAAAAACTCCCTCTGGTGTTATGGAAGCTACAGCGCCCTGCTGAAAAGTGCAAACTTGAGCCCCTCATATATCTTGCAAGTAGTTTCAACTGCTATGAACCACTCTTGAGGTGTTAATTCTCAAGAGAAATATACATTTTAATATTACTAGGTCTCCCAAAGGATAGGAAAGTATAGCTGTAGATCACAACAAAAAAAATGGGAAAGGCAAAGGCTTCTCTAAAAAATGGTGTAATTAGAAGCTCATGTAAATGGTTAGGTTTCTTCACATCATGTTCCAAAGATCAGCTTCTACCGTTATTTGGGTAATGTAAGTGCTGCAATTGTAGACATTCTGGTTCTGCTCAGTAACTACCTCCCTCACCATGTGCAGGCGACAGGTACACTTAAATGGTCTAGGTATTTTGTAGACCAGCAAAAGAACATGTATTAGGGTTTATGTACATGGGACTTACACAGGCATTATGGATACCTGGTGTCATTTCCCAGCGCTTTCCTGTATCTGGAAAGACACATGTGCAGCATACAATCTATCAAACAATTGAATGGCAGTACATGGTGTGCTCTTGTAAATGCTGATGCTTCTTTGCATCTGAATTTACCCACATTGTCTTTTATAAAAGAGAAAGTTTGTGTTCAGAAAATACGTCAGATGCATATGTGCCGGTAAACGCTGATACAAAGAAGCACTTGTATGGCAGGGCCAGGAAATTACACCAGGCATCTAAATTACCTGTGTTAGCCTCATGTGCATTTATTTATTTAATATTACAGGTACTTATAGAGCACTGTCAATCAATTTATGCCGCACTTTACATATAAATTCACATCAGTCCTTACCCTCAAGGAGCTTACAATCTAAGTGTATATGAACCCTTACAGTTTTCTGTTGAGTGGTTCAGCAAAAAAGGCACACAAAGTGTTGCATCAGATATGCCATGCTCTTGTTTTGTAAAAGAGGTTGAAACAATTAGGAAATAGAAGGATCACATGGCTCACCACCTGTCATGTGTCTGAAAACATGCAAATCATGATTGTAATGGTTTTCTTTATGAACACTGACAAATTCCTGATGTCAAAATAATGTTAAATAGGAGGAGCATATGTATAAAAAATAGCTAAATCTAAAACAAAATCTACTGCCTGGAGATACAGGATTATGCCAGTTTGGCAAGATCATTGAAAATAAAAACAGAAACAAAAATCACAAATTGGGAATCACCCAGAGCAGCTTTCCAAAGAGACAAAGCTGTACAAAAAAAGCCATAAATCAGGAGAGTGGCTTTAGTGTGTAGCAGACATACAGATATACTATATATGCAAAAATAATATCAGACACTCAGCTATTTTACTAATAACATTACTGATAAAAATGTTATGGAAAAAAAAGAGAAATGTATTAGGAAACCTGACATGAAAGCAATGTTCAGGCCTCTTCTTATAATTCTGTTTACCTGGCTATCATGGCAACCCTCTATATTCAATCATTTGTTTCCTAATCTGCATACTTGTTTCTGAGCAGTGGTTCAGAAAATTTTGATACCAGGGGTAAGTATAACAACCAGGTAACTACAATTACAGCAGAAAATTAACAACAGAAGCCCCGATATCTCTCTCTTTACTTTAAAACCCACTTGAACTTTCAATTTAAATGAGCTTCAGCATAAATATATTGCAAGTGTATTAAAACAAGAAGTGTGCAAAGACTTGGATGGATGGACCTTTTCTCATTGTGTGAAAGCAGTGGTCTCTCTGCAGAGGTCTGACCTATAGCTCTACAAGCAGCAAAGCACATGTTCCTTGCTCTGACTTGGCAAGGGGACATGTTGCATCTCTACATCACACTAGTGGGAAGCATTCTTTTCTATTTAGGATGTAGCTTCTTTTTAAAGAAAACCAAGTCTAACGCCTTTTGTTTTGATGTGCCTGGAATATTTTTAGTGGGTTTAAACTGAAAGTTCTTTTGAGGTTTAATCAAGACAACTCTCTGTACAAGAAAGTAAAGCAATGCTGTTACAATACTGTCCATTTAATTTCTGTTAATTAAAGCTATAATTTTCAGTGGTGGCAGCTACACTGTGCCCACCAGTATAAGGCCTGGGGCCATGACTCAAAGGTTCCCCGTCAGCATGCAGGCTCTTTGTAGCACTGTTCCTCTCACCTCTGGCTGGAGTCATCTTACTGCTGAGCTTTCCTTAAAAAATAAAGAGAAGTGGAGTTAATTCTCTATTGTAGGAATACTGCTTATATTATCAATTACCCACCCATTTGCCCCATCTTCTGCCCACCATCCTTTCCGATGCTTTTCAATATTGAGATACATGTGGTAATCCCCCTGCTGTCCCAATAATGCAGTTCTCAGAACCAAAGAAGCCAATTGCCAGGCCCAATGCTGCTATGGTGTGTGTGTGTATGTTGCGATATATTAAACAAGTACCAACATTACTGGCTATTGCCACTATTTTCTAGTGGTGGGGATCAGGTGAACAATGATCATGTTGAGATATTGGAGGGTGCCTAGCACAGAGTACAGGAATTTGGATTACTTTAAAGACCAATGCTAGTGGCTGAAATGACCCTTAAAACCCCTCCTGTGAAGTGAACATAATGTGCAGTATATGGTGAAGCCTCTGTAAAACCTAAATCCATGAGCAAAAGTCTCATTTTTTTCCAGTGCACAACCACTTATTCTCTACCAAAGCAATAAAACAAATCAGCTCCCATGATGCCATGTAGGCTTTCGGTGCTTCCCTAAGTGTAAGCTGTGCTGTCAATTAGCATGATATAGTACAGGAGAAGGAACAAACACCATTTTCCAGGATGTCAGCTACTCAGTTACTTTATAAAGGTACCCGGCCATTTTAAGAAATGTAGGTGAAAGTGTTAGCTTGTTGTATTTAAGGATTTCAGCAGCTTTGCATTTTATAACAATATTCTGATTTACCATTATACAAAGTGGTGTTTTTATATGGAATGCAATATGATTTTAACAGGAACATCATCACTTGGTTTCAGCACAATAAATATATGTTTTTAGGATTTTCATAAAAGAATATGCAAGAAAATTCTATTCAAGTCCTCTTCCAAAATTAAAATTTTAACTACAGTAATTTACATAGCACTGATGATTTTATAAAAGTGCTTTACAGAGTACACTGAATTATTCATATCAATCCCTGAACCTAATGGAATTTAGTGGAATTCTGGCTATACACTTAACTAGTCTTAAAACTGTCTCCAACCCACTCCTAACACCTATGGTAACTAACCTGTGTAAGAAAGATGTATATACTTACTTATCTTCAGGCTGCTCTGGTCCAATTACGTGATCCAGCTCCCCTGTGTCAGACAGTCGTGGCTGCAGGGGAAAGGAGGGAATATCAACAATGGATGGACCATTGAAGCCTTTGGCGAAGTCATAGCTCCAGGCTCTACTAGAGAGAGCTCTCTCCTTTGCCTGCAGCCACTGTGGGCTGACACTGGGCAGATCTCGTAAAAGAGCGGAATGCAAATAGTTAAGTATATCCATCTTTTCTCACACAGGTTAGTTAGCATAGGTGTTAGGAAGGGGTATGGGACAGTTTTAAGGCTAGTTAGGTGAATAGCCAAAATTCAACTTCAAAGTGTATGTAAATAAAATAATTTTGTTTTTATAGTATGCCCATTGATCTACTGCTTCTAATGTGTCAATTATGAAAGGGGAACTAGAGATACTTAACCCCCCCCCCCCAAAAAAAAAATTGTCATTCATTTCCAGAAAACATACTCTAGCAACAGTAGCAAACAGCCCACCAAGGGGTCCTCTGAACTGAATTAACATCCAATACATCCATGATCCTGAAGCACCCCCTACTGTTGTACTTCAGTAGTTAGGATCAGGGAATCAAGGCGTGAAAAGGGTCACCTCTGCACTTTTGTCCTAAATGAGAAATATGCCTAGCAATGAAGCACAGTTCATAATCCAACCTATGTTTTTTACCACACCGACAGTTTACCTGAAAGCTGGAGACATTCATCTTTGTGCAGTTCAGTCCACGATTTGTGCTTGCATTGTTTGCTGCAGGTGTATACTGAGTAACAGCGCAAACATGGGGTCAGCTTGACTCCAACAGAACGGCCGCACTGATAACAGTATTTGAAAAATGTTTTTCTAAATACACAAATATAAAAAGAGTAAAAACCTCGGAATTAAAGGTGTACCAAAAAAATAAATAAAAAAATAACATAAAAACAGATCACTCACTTGGGAACATACATGTGCCCTTCTAATACTTCATGTCTGTTCACTTTTCTCTCTGGATCTTTGTGTGTACAAGATCTACCTGCAATAAATGTCATCATACACAATACTATTATGACCTCCAACAAGACCTGTTCACTGCGCATTTATCAGCAGAACAATTATAATCTATAAAGACATACAGTCATGGCCGAAATTGTTGGCACCCTTGATATTTCTCCAGGAAATCATGTATTTCTCACGAAACGTATTGCATTAACACATGTTTTGCTATACACATGTTTATTCCCTTTGTGTGTATTGGGACAAAACAAAAAAAGGGAGGAAAGAAAGCAAATTCGACATAATGTCACACAAACCTCCAAAAATGGGCTGGACAAAAGTATTGGCACCCTTTCACAACTGCGGATAAATAAGAATGTTACAAGCATGTGATGCTCCTGTAAACTCACCTGGGGCAAGTAACAGGTGTGGGCAATATAGAAATCACACCTGAAAGCAGATAAAAAGGAGAGACGTTCACTTAACCTTTGCATTGTGTGTCTGTCTGTGCCACACTAAGCATGGACAACAGAAAGAGGAGACGAGAACTGTCTGAGGACCTGAGAACCAAAATTGTGGCAAAATATCAACAATCTCAAGGTTACAAGTCCATCTCCAGAGAACTAGATTTGCCTTTGTCCACAGTGCGCAACATTATCAAGAAGTTTGCAACCCATGGCACTGTAGCTAATCTCCCTGGTCGTGGACGGATGAGGAAAATTGATGAAAGATTGCAACGCAGAATAGTCCGGATGGTGGATAAGCAGCCCCAAACATGTTCCAAAGACATTCAAGCTGTCCTGCAGGCTCAGGGAGCATCAGTGTCAGCGCGAACTATCCGTCGACATTTAAATGAAATGAAACGCTATGGCAGGAGACCCAGGAGGACCCCACTGCTGACACAGAGACATAAAAAAGCAAGACTACAGTTTGCCAAAATGTACTTGAGTAAGCCAAAAGCCTTCTGGGAAAACGTCTTGTGGACAGATGAGACCAAGATAGAGCTTTTCGGTAAAGCACATCATTCTACTGTTTACCGAAAACGGAATGAGGCCTACAAAGAACAAAACACAGTACCTACGGTAAAATATGGTGGAGGTTCAATGATGTTTTGGGGTTGTTTTGCTGCCTCTGGCACTGGGTGCCTTGACTGTGTGCAAGGCATCATGAAATCTGAGGATTACCAAAGGATTTTGGGTCGCACTGTAGGGCCCAGTGTCAGAAAGCTGGGTTTGCGTCCAAGATCCTGGGTCTTCCAGCAGGACAATGACCCCAAACATACGTCAAAAAGCACTCAGAAATGGATGGCAAAGAAGCGCTGGAGAGTTCTGAAGTGGCCAGCAATGAGCCCAGATCTAAATCCCATTGAACACCTGTGGAGAGATCTTAAAATTGCTGTTGGGAAAAGGTGTCCTTCCAATAAGAGAGACCTGGAGCTGTTTGCAAAGGAAGAGTGGTCCAAAATTCCGGGTGAGAGGTGTCAGAAGCTTATTGATGGTTATAGGAAGCGACTGATTTCAGTTATGTTTTCCAAAGGGTGTGCAACCAAATATTAAGTTAAGGGTGCCAATACTTTTGTCCAGCCCATTTTTGGGGTTTTGTGTGACATTATGTCATATTTGCTTTTCTGCCTCTGTTTTATATTTGTTCCAATACATACAAAGGGAATAAACATGTGTATAGCAAAACATGTGTTAATGCAATACCTTTTTTGTGTGAAATACTTGATTTTCAGGAAAAATATCAAGGGTGCCAACAATTTCGGCCATGACTGTAAATGAGTACACAATCAATGCAGGCTGACCACTTCATGTATAAAACAGTTCTGTCACGCTTAACACATGCCCAACATTACACAGCTTAAAATATGTCTCCATCCAGAACTGTGTTGGTTAGTTTGGATATAGGGGGAAGACCTTTTAACAAGTTTTCATGCTGTCGGAGTCACCATTTTGGGCCATTGTGCCTTGATTGCTGTGCCAGTGACAACTGTCTCTGGAACAGAAACTGAAGAGAATCAAGTATAACATAGTTTTAATATATTTTACATGCACACAGAACACTAACTGAAACATGACCAGGCAACTAGACATTACAATAATAAAATTAAAAATATAAGACAAAGCACAACTCGAGAATCCCACTGCTACTCCTACACAGTTCCAAAGACGGTTTACCAAAATCAAAGGGACTCAGACAGTGCAAACCAAGGCCATCCTGTATTGAAGACCATGTAGGTAGGACAACATTAACATCTTTTAAATTATTTGCTGACCTTAGGGCAATTTCAGGATGTGTTTATCAGTTGCACTATACTGCAAACTGGACAAAAACTGAAGTGGACTTGCTATCTTGGAGACAATTTTGTCCACTAGACAATTATGTTAAAGTTACAATAATCTTATTTTAGAAACAATACCAGGACAAGCAGGTTCAGTACAAAATCTCCAGAACCTGGGACTGTCTTGGAAAGCACAAGAATTGATATGCACAGTTATGTACGTACGGATTATACCATCATTTGCCCACTCCTTTTCTTTTGCTTTAACAGCCTCTCGAGTAAGTTCTCCCAAGTGCTCCAAGAGTTGTTTTCGTGCTTTAAAAATGTCCCTCTCCTCTGGGGACAAGGCATGGTATGGTGTGTGCGCTATCTTCTTATCCTGTAATATACAACTTATGTTGTATGATAAACACTACTCAATAGCAACAAGTTTATATTCAGGCATGAATGCTATCATAAAAATATACCTACTTCACTGCTTGCACAAAATTGATATGTTTTCTCATTCACCACCTTAGAAAATCAGATATACTCTACCTGGAAGTACTTATAGTAGGCATAGTCTGTAGCTGTACCCAGTGCAGTCCTCTTTCCTTCTCCTATAAGGATTGGCATCAATATATTGGCTCCAGATTTTATGAGTCTGTCCACCTATGAAGGACAAATAAGTGGTATGAGAGAAGAGCAGTTGTCCCAAAATGTCATATTTGTGATATATTCCTGTGCTACCTTGTACTTGTGTTAAAAAGTATCCTGTTCTCTTTGTAATGCTACCTTTGTGTCAAATAATTGGTATTCCAGCCAGCTGTCCTGCTTTCCTTGCACATCCTTCCCAAGGTGGTCAGTTTTGTGGCTGTGCTGGGAGAATAGCCTGCGTATCCTGACATGCCCCCTGCACAGCCATGCACTGGGAAAATCAGTAGTGTAATGCTGTTTCTTCACCCCTAGCTTTCTAAGTCCCCTATAAGAAGCTGAGTACAGAGCTTTTAAAAATTAAAAAAAAAATAAATATATATATATATATATATATATATATATATATATATATATATATATACAGTGGGGAAAAAAAGTATTTAGTCAGCCACCAATTAAGCAAGTTCTCCCACTTAAAAAGATGAGAGAGGCCTGTAATTGGCATCATAGGTAGACCTCAACTATGAGAGACAAAATGAGAAAAAAAATCCAGACAATCACATTGGATGATTTGGAAAGAATTTATTTGCAAATTATGGTGGAAAATAAGTATTTGGTCACCTACAACAAGCAAGATTTCTGGCTCTCGCAGACCAAAAAGCTGTCGAAGGACACCAGAAACAAAATTGTAGACCTGCACCAAGCTGGGAAGACTCTGCAATAGGCAAGCAGCTTGGTGTGAACAAATCAACTGTGGGAGCAATAATTAGAAAATGGAAGACATAAAAGACCACTGATAATCTCCCTCGATCTGGGGCTCCACGCAAGATCTCACCCCGTGGGGTCAAAATGATCACAAGAATGGTGAGCAAAAATCCCAGGACCACATGGGGGACCTAGTGAATGACCTGCAGAGAGCTGGGACCAACGTAACAAAGGCTACCATCAGTAACACACTACGCCGCCAGGGACTCAGATCCTGCAGTGCCAGACGTGTCCCCCTGCTTAAGTCAGTACATGTCCGGGCCTGTCTGAAGTTTGCTAGAGAGCATGTGGATGATCCAGAAGAGGATTGGGAGAATGTCATATGGTCAGATGAAACCAAAATAGAACTGTTTGGTAGAAACACAACTTGTCGTGTTTGGAGGAGAGAGAATGCTGAGTTGCATCCAAAGAACACCATACCTACTGTGAAGCATGGGGGTGGCTACATCATGTTTTGGGGCTGTTTCTCCGCAAAGGGACCAGGACAACTGATCCATGTACAGGACAGAATGAATGGGGCCATGTATTGTGAGATTTTGAGTGCAAACCTCCTTCCATCAGCAAGGGCATTGAAGATGAACCGTGACTGGGTCTTCCAACATGACAATGATCCCAAACATACCGCCCAGGCAATGAAGGAGTGGCTTCCTAAGAAGCATTTCAAGGTCCTGGAGTGGCCCAGCCAGTCTCCAGATCTCAACCCCATAGAAAACCTTTGGAGGGAGTTGAAAGTCCATGTTGCCCAGCGACAGCCCCAAAACATCACTGCTCTAGAGGAGATCTGCATGGAGGAATGGGCCAACATACCAGCAACAGTGTGTGCCAACCTTGTGAAGACTTACAGGAAACGTTTGACCTCTGTCATTGCCAACAAAGGATATATAACAAAGTATTGAGATGAACTTTTGATATTGACCAAATACTGATTTTCCACCATAATTTGCAAATAAATTCTTTCCAAATCAGCCAATGTGATTGTCTGGATTTTTTTTCTCATTTTGTCTCTCATAGTTGAGGTCTACCTATGATGCCAATTACAGGCCTCTCTCATCTTTTTAAGTGGGAGAACTTGCACAATTGGTGGCTGACTAAATACTTTTTTGCCCCACTGTATATATATATATATATATATATATATACTGGATTCATAAAGTATTCAGACCCCTTTCACTTTTTTCAATTTTGTTATGTTGCAGCCTGATACCACAGTTGTTTAAATTAATTTTTTTTCTCAATAACACTGTTCAACAAATTTTTATTTTTTGCCAGTTTTGGAAACAAAAGGATCCATTTCTTAATGAATTTCACATTCCGAGTTCAAATATAATAATGAAATTTGTCAATTGGCTCTAGTTTTTCTGTAAACGGAAAGTTTTCTACTATAGGCGTAATGACTACATAATGCACAATAATTATATAGATGTCTTTCCACAAATATAAAGCAAGTGATATTGACTACATAACAAAGCCTAAATGGCATAATATATTGCATAGGATTACCAAGAAAAATTATAGCCATAAGCTAAGTTGAATCATTTTAATACTTAGGATTCTCACTAGTTTTGTCTTCAGTTTGTGTCGGTTTTGCTTCTCTTGGCTTTTCTCTTGTATTCGAGGAAAGGGCTATCTCTTACAACTGCACGTGACTACACGCTTCAGGTTCTTCCTCACTTGACTCAACCACGAAGGATTCTGGTGCTTTAGGAATTGGTAGCCCCTCTCCATGAGGAACTGGACGTATTGCCGATGGAATATTTGGATAGTGCACAGATAACTTTTTCTTCTTATTTAGCCCTTTTACAATTGGAGGCACCATACAAAAGTAACAATTACTAACATGATCTGTTGGCTCTCTCCAAATCATTGGCACAGCGAAAGGCATAGATGCCTTTTTTCCATTCAACCATTGCCCCAGTGCCGTCCCACAAGAATTGCAGCATATATGTGGTGCCCAGCTCTTGTCCTGGTCTCCTATCTTGCAGCCAAAATACAAGTTGTAGGCTTTCTTAATCATTCCTGTTATCCTCCTTTTTTGTGAGATAAAAGTTATTTCACCGCAGATATAGCAGAAATTATCTGCTTTATTCACACAAGTTCGAGGCATTACTGAGTAGCCTATATAAGCATAAAACGAAATGTAAAGACGCTGTCGAACTACAATCAGATACAGATACTGCAGCTTTTATGCAGTGAAGTGATGCAATTAAAGGCTAATATTGCATCATCTCAGTATACATGCAATTTTCTATTGGTCACCAGTATCAATTGCGCAATATGCAGCTGAAGTTGCATCATAATTTTGAATGGCTTACGTCATTAGATGGGTGAATATATCATGGAAACTAGAGCCAATCAACATTTTTTAGGGTCATTTTTGTTTTCAGCACCCCAAAATTATGTAAGATTAGCTAATTTTATGCCCAAAACTTTTTACCTGTTGAACAGTGTAATCTACACTTAGTACCCCATAATGACAAAGTGAAAACAGAATTTTTGAAATGTCTGGGAATTTATTAAAAAGCAAAGCTGAAATATCACATGTACTTAACCACTTGGCAACTGTACTATAGCCAAATGATGGCTACAGCGCAGTTGTCCAGTTCTGGGAGGGCATCATATGACGTCCTCCCAGAACGCGCCCTCACACGCACTCCCAGCGGCGTGCACCCAGGGATCTCCATGATCGCTGTGTCCTACGGACACAGCTGATCATGTGATGTGGTAAAAGGCCAATCACAGTGTCCTTTCACCACGTGATCAGCTGTGTCCAATGACACAGCAGATCACTGGGTAAATGCAGTTGCCGGTTATCGAATGCACTTTTCTAATGCTGTCACAGCGTGAGGGAAGTACTGCCGCTAACCGGCAATTGTCAGAAAATGGATCGGCACTGATGATCATTGCCCAACTGGCTGCTGATATCTTCAGATGGCCGGCTTCCTGGTCCCGAACGCCTGCCACTGTCATTGGCAGGGCAGGAATGATGTCACTCCTGTGCATGCACGGTAGATTCGGCAAATTTGGCATTGCCGAATTTGTACAGTGAGCTGCGCGGCTCACTGTACAGGGTGGACAAGCAGGTAAGTAGCTTTAATGCAGAAGAGACAATGCATGTCTCTTCTGCATTAAAAATCCGGCCTGTCCACCCATTTTTAATTTGTTACCTAAAGTTCCACTTTAAGTATTCAGACCCTTTGCAACAAGTCTTGAAATTTAGCTCAAGTAACACCCATTTCTCTTAATTGTTGTTGAAATGTTTCAACACCTTGATTGGAGTCCACCTGTGGTAAATTAAATTGATTGGACATGATTTGGAAAGGCATACACCTCTCTATAACAGGCCTCAGAGTTGACATTGCATACTGTATCAGAGCAAAAGCCATGAAGGCAAAGGAACTCCCTGCAGAGACAGGATTATTGCAAATCTGGGAAGGCTACAAAAATTTCTGCTGCACTAAAGGTTCCCAAGAGCAAAGTGGCCTCCATAATTCTCAAATGGTGAACGTTTGGCACAACCAGGCTTTTTCCTAGAGCTGGTCACCCAGCCAAACTGAGCAATCAATGGAGAAAGACCTTAGTAAGAGAGGTGACCAAGAACTCAATGACTGAGCTCCAGAGATCCTGTGTGGAGATGGGACAAAGTTCCAGAAGGACAACCATCACTGCCGCCCTCCAGCGATTTGCCCTTTATGGCAAGGTGGCTAGACGGAAGTCTCTCCTCAGTGCAAAACACATGAAAGCCTACTTGGAGTTTTCAAAAAAGCACCTGAAGGACTGTGAGAAACAAGATTCTGGTTTGATGAAACCAAGATTGAACTGCTTGGCCTCAATTCTAAATGTTATGTTTGGAGGAAACCAGGCACTGCTCATCACCTACCCAACACCATCCCATCAGTGCAGAATGGTGGTGGCAGCACCATGCTGTGGGGGTGTTTTTCAGCAGCAGAGACTAGGAGACTGGTCAGGGTTCAGGGAAAGCTGAATGGGGCAAAGTACAAAGATATCAATGAAATCCTGTTCCACAGCGCTCAGCACCTCAGACTGGACTGAAGGTTTGCCTTCCAACATGACAATGATCCCGAGCACACAGGCAAAATAACACAGGAGTGGCTTAAGGACAACACTGTGAATGTCCTAGAGTAGCCCAGCCCTGACTTGAAACTTATTGAACATCTCTGGAGAGACCTGAAAATAGCTGTCCTCTGATGGTTCCTATCCAAGCTGACTGAGCTCGAGGGGATTTGCAAAGAAGAATGGGAGAAAATCCCCCAATTCAAATGTGCATCATACCCAAAAAGACTCGAGGCTGTAGTTGCAGCCAAAGGTGCTTCAACAAAGTACTGAGTGAAGGCTGTGAATACTTAGGTACATGTGATATTTCAGTTTTTTCTTTTTAATAAATTCACAGTTCTAAAATTCTGTTTTCACTTTGTCATTATGAGGTACTGAGTGTAGATTATTAAGAAAAAATGTATTTAAACAACTGTAGTATCAGGCTGCAACATAACAAAAATGAAAAAAAGTGAAGGGGGTATGAATACCTTATGCATTCATAAACGATTGGGGCCTTTATCTCTAACCAACAAAGCATGGAATTGTAAAGCAAGGTAGTGGGAGAAGTGGAAAACATTATGGTGTGGAATGGCAGAGATGGGGAACCTTTTGCAATCATCAGAGCTGGACACGCAAACAAACCCTTTAATTAGCTGAATAGTTGGAAATTTGCTAATGATCTGCATGTAATCAGAAATTAGATTTTCTTTGGCAAACAAACATGCTGGGAAAAATCTGTCAACTTATCTATTCTAAACCCATGCTGCAAACCCTAAAGGCTGATACCCCAGATGCAGGCCTACAATACATTTCTGAGAGTTCCCAGGTTGTAAGAAAACTGGATTTTTGATTTACCTGTAAAATCTCTTTCATTGGATGTATGATATAAAAGAAGAGTTAATTCCTAGACCATTAGGTTATGATCCAACTCCAGGCTATTGGACAGTGGCAAATAGCAAAGCTTGACTTAGCCCTGCATTACTTTTCCCACTCCCTGCATTGCTCTGTTCAGGAATGAAAAACCTTGCAGTACTCCAATGGAGGGTTAAACTGCAGCCTTGGGAGTCACTACAGTAGCTGATTTCCTAATATATATTATCATAGTTACATAGTTAGTCTGGCTGAAAAAAGACCAAAGTCCATCCAGTTCAACCAAAAAAAAAAAAAAAAAGTTATAATCCTACACCCACAGTTGATCCAGAGGAAGGCAAAAAAAACCCCAGCAAAGCATGATCCAATTTGCTCCTGCAGGGGACAAAATTCCTTCCTGACATCCCAAGAGGCAACTGGATATTCCCTGGATCAACTTTACCTCTATATGTTAGTATCCAGTAATATTATGTGTATCTAGGAAAGAATCCACTGAGCTGCAGCTGTTATGGACTACTACTCTTAAAGGATAAGTTCACCTTTCATAACATGTTACAATTACTGTACACCCATATTCAAGGTGTAACATGTTTCAAGTGGACTGGCCCCTGCTCCTCCCTGCTTACTATTGTGACAGCTAGTACGGGATCTTCTCCTCCCTGCTAGCTGTCACAATTTAAAAAAAATGAGGCCACTCATTCATTCACAGAGTTCTGTGAATGAATGAACTACAAGTCCTGACAACTTTTGCACGACAGGCTTTGCTCAGTGATCTACCATGGCGCTGTGACTGCTATGGTAGTTCATTCAGTCTTCCTGTCAGTAGGTATCTGCTTGCCTGTATGTGATGTACGAGCAAGCAGGTCTACAGGATACCTGCATTGCACCAGCAATCTGCTAATCGCCAGTGCAATGCTTTAGATGCTCCTGCAACAAAAAATTATAAATGCACATTTCTTTTTACCTGCCGAAAAAATGTGCATTTGCATTTTTTTGTCAAAGGGTAAACTTATCCATTAAACCAGGCTAACATGGCAAATAATAATATTGACTCCGGACTACTTTAGCATACCTTAAGCACATTTTAGTATGTAGCTTGATGAATCATGGTAAATGAGTTATGTGTGGAGCACTAGTGAGAAAATGTCTTTTGTTTAGGTTTATATTTGATAGATGTGTTGGCACTCTTAGGCACCCGTTAATAAGTGATCCACTGACTTGTTTGTATATATTTATTTGCCTTATGTTACTTGTGCTGTGAAATAATTGACATTCATAGGCAATAGACAATTCCAATATGTTATAATAATAATAATAATAATAATAAAAAAAACAAAAACAAAGATCTAACCAACGTGGGAGTACAGTATATTATATAGCTACAAGGTCAGATAATGTTTGTTATCATGTCTGCAAGTATAACATTTTTCAGAAAAGAGGGACATTATTTTCCTTTTTTATCAGTATGTCAGCATTTACCAGTCATTCAATTTTTGATTAAGATCTCCTACAGATGCAATATAATTCCAGTGTTTGAGCATATGCATAGTACCTTTAATTGTCTCACACAGAATGTATTAAATACATTCCTGTCTCAGCACTAGCGAACTAATTACTGACTAGCTCAATTACATTAACTGACCTTGGGAATATTCTTTAATGAAAACTATAAATCAAGACATGAGCTAGACCTTCAGAAACAAGGAAACTGGATGGCTGACAAATCTGGGTAAATGAAGGAGCATGGAAAATATGTAATATGTGATAAACTGCTGAATTGTAGATGACGGTAGTGCTGGTGCTAACAATCTATACTTGTACAATGTTTCATGTATTTAGAGTATAATAATCCTGATCAATTATATTGGGTTATGCTAAATGCATAAAAAATTGGGGATCATAACACAAAAAAAATGAGGAATGACAACTGGAATTTGGCAGATGGCAATGGAAACAATGTCACTATTATTTCTGTTTTAAGTTACAGTAGATATTTTCTAACAAAAAGTCCTGACTGAAATTACTTCGCAAAGTAAGATTTTTGTTGTACCAGAGCAATTCTTGCAGCCAGAGTCCTGTGTTTTTCATATGCAGTGTTCACAGCTGCACACAGAACACTGCCCACTCCTCTGCTCAGAGGCAGGTTGGGATCTGCACCATTTGCTAGTAGCTCTTTCACAGCCTAGAAAAAAGCAGCACACACCACATAATCAACACTCTAAAGTAAGCAGCTTTTTTGCACTGATAAAGTTACATCAAAGAAAGGTTAATGTGCTAGAGGACTGTACAAGGAAGCCACAAAACAGTGACAAATGCCAAATGTGTAAGATGACCTCAAGTGGATGTGATATACTTAGCACAACCGAAACATGGATATAGGAAACATTTTGTATGTGATTTTTTTTAAAGTGAAATTATCATTAACATTTTAATGTCATAGGAATCAAAAGTGAAAAGTGCACCTCAGCATGACTAAATTGCTTTTTAAATAAAAACAAAAAAAAAATCCTTTTCTGTCCTTGAATAAAAAGAACTCTAAGCTTGGCTAAGAGAACATTGTCTTTAGCCATTTTTAGTTTTGGATGGAGTGGAGAGGGATTAGAACACCTGTCTGGTTTTTATTGTTTTCTGCTTCCCCGTTTTAGAAATCCACCCTCTCTATTTGTCCTATTTATTATTATCACTGAAAGTGAAAGAAAATCTCAAATCTGGGTTTACCCAAGAACAGTAAAAGAGGGGGATATCTTCCAGTGGGGACTCTAGTACTGGTGACCCAAGTGACAACCAGGGAATTCTTCATTTTGGAGTGATTTCCTGGTCCTGAGCAAGTCTCCCCAATGGAACACATATGACAAAAATAAAAAGAACAGAAGTTATAACCCCCCCCCCCCCTAACACTATCCAAAATGAAAAAAATATGGTTTTGGCTATAGTTCTACTTTAAGTATTATGTAATTAACAAAAACTGAATGCCAGCAGGTAGAGCTCTTGGCTCCTTTTCATGTTTTTTAGAATATTATTAATTCCCCTGCTATAAATAGCCTGCTATTTATAAATCTCAGCAGCTCAAATGTACACACATAGGCAAACAACTCAGAGCTGTGACAAATTCCCCTTTCATCCAAATGCTTTCTACAAACTGCTCTGTGCAAAGTTTCAGTTAACTGCTTCAAAACTATAGGATGTACCCATACAAGGCCCATGGCTGCAGTTGTAGCCATGACTCCAGTATCAATGTTTTAGGCTGGTGATGCTGAAAACTGTAAAAGAAATCCAAGTAGCTACAAAGCCGCTAGATTGCTTTTACATGCGGCAGAAGGGGGTCATCCCCTCTCCTGCCACCTTCAGCTGCCTTCCCAGGCTCTCCCGTTGCACTAGAGAGCCCAGGACTAAAGCCAGGGGTTTTCGCAACCTTACCATCAAGATGACTGAGGACCAGAATGGACCTGATCATTTCTATAGTCTACTGGCCTTTAAAGCAGCCAAACTGATCTGATCGGCTGCTTTAGAGGCCAGAGGAGACATCTGGGGATCTAATAAATGTTGTTCATCCCTTGTGAGAGCAATAAAGTTGATCAAATAAAGAAAATTAAAGAGACAGTGTAAAAAAAAATTATAAAAAAACAATTAAAAATTAAAAAATTGCAACAACCACCATTTTTTTTTCAAAGTAGTTTTCTAGCAAACAAAAAGCAGATTTTTACATGTAGGAAATAAGTGACAGAATTGGCACAGTAGGCAAATGGTTAAAAAAAATAGTGCAGGTGTGCTCTCTCTTTCAGAAAACCATAATTATGTGTCAGTTGTAATTTTTAAAAAAAGTTTAAAATACAACTGACCCACAGCACTGAATTTTCCCTTTTAAAAGTCTGTGGTTTCTCTTGACACTGATATACCTGAATATAAAGTCATCTCACCATATCATTTCCACTGGCGATGGCCAAGGATAGAGGGGAGTGCCCACTCCACAGTGTGATCAGCTTGGTATTGTGAGCCAGAAGTAAAGAAACTGTATCCTTGGCAAGCTGTATGAAAAAAAAAGACAAATTTACTGCAGACCTACATAATAAAGTTATCTAACCAATATTATTTATGATAAATAAAGTGCATCCAATCAGATATCATACTTTATCAGCTGAAAGCATTCAGAATATCAAATCTCAAGCATCAGTACAAAGCTAATACAGAGGAATTACCTGCAATAGTTTAGCATATCAAAGAAACTCAAACAATACACTGTTGTAGAAACTTCACCTTTCCACTTGGTATTTGTCACAGCTTTATTCAATGAATAAACAAAGGCAGATTTGCTGTAATTACAGCTAGATTTTGATTTTATTTTCTTTGTTGCCTTCTGAAGCAATTCCACAGTTATGGTGAATTTTGCAGATCCACCAATATTAAGCATGTGTAATAGTTCTAACCCAGGATGACTGATTTGTAGAAAGCAGGATTTGACCTTTACAGCAAGCATATATTTTCTATGGATCCCTGATCTACCGGACCAATTGCTCAGCTCAGTAACTGAACAGGGAAAAGGGTCCCATCATAATATTGACTTAATTACATCCTTAGAAGGTTAGTTAAATCAAAGGAAGCTACAGTTCTCAACCTATAAACCACACTGTTACTCCGATTCTGCTTCATTCTTGGTGTGCTGGCTCTCTGTTAGATAATAGGGTTCTGGATGACCAGCTTGAAGCACTGTTATGGTCAATATGTAGAGGGTGCTCTCGACCATTAATAACTGACTTCCCTTGTCTGACTGCAATTTAAAATAATACATTTAACTGGAGAACCCATTTCAGCTACTGTATAGTCTATAATAGTTCAGATTTACCTTGTAGTTGTCTTCTCTCTCACAAACTACATGCAAGGGTGTACGGCCACCTTCTTCTGGGACATGGGGGCTTTTCTCATAATAGTTGTACAGAGGCAGACCTGAGTCAAGGCAGCCTTTCATTGGAAATCCTAGAATTGCTCCAGGGCTCTCCCCCTGTGGATACACATACATTTTATGCCCATGAAGAACTCCTAGATACTCTGGGTTTGTTTGAAGGAGCATTCAAAAGAGTTAAGACCAAATGCATATGCAGGATTTTATTTAGTCAGGAATGGATCTCCTACCACTTTGTTTAACATGAACACAAACAAACAAATCACTGACATGCTATCCTCTCCTTACATCCGTTCAGGTGGTGCAGATTTAAATCTGCATGACATTGTTTTGTGCTTTAGAACCTGCACCATTTTAGTAGCCCTAGATTCTATTTTTACTATGTGATCAAGTAAGTATAACTTCAAAGACATGGTGCAATTTGCAGTGATGTCTAACCAAAGTTCTGCATGTAGTGATGTCTAACTGAAGCTCTCTATGCAACAATATCTAACCAAAGCTCTATGCACAGTGATTTCTAATCTAAGCACTGTATCCAGTGATGTCTAACCAAAGCTCTGTACGCAGCAATGTTTAACAAAAATATGTATGCCTTGAAGTCTAACCAAAGTTCTGCGCACAGAGATGTCTAACCAAAGCTGTGTATGCAGTGATATCTAATCAAAACTCTGTATGCACTGATAGCTATGCAAAGCTCTAGGTATGGTGATGTCTAACAAAACTCTGTATGCACTTATTGCTATGCAAAGCTCTATCTATGGTGCAGGTGCGGACTGACAACTCATGGGGCCCCCGGGCAATAGGGGATCATGGGGCCCGTGTCCTCGCCCACACCCAAAAAAGCCTATGAAAAAAACAATGAAAGGTACTAGGGGCATCTCATGGGGCTCCCTACTGACCCCGGGCCCTCGGGCAGTGCCCGAGTGCTCGAATGGTCAGTCCGCCTCTGGTATGGTGATGTCTAACAAAACTCTGTATGCACTGATGGCTATGCAAAGCTCTATGCATGGTGATATCTAACAAAACTTTGTATGCACTAATGGCTATGCAAAGCTCTATGTATGGTGATCTCTAACAAAACTTTGTATGTACTGTTGTCTAATCAAAGCTTTGTACCCAGCAATGTTTAACCAAAGCTCTGACTGCAGTTATGTCTAGGGGATGATGCCTTGGTGCAGGCACCTGTAGGCTGCTTTAACCCAGGATCAGTGAAAGTAAACTGCTATTAATGCCCCCACAAGATCAAGACCCAGGGAATCCAGCTGGGTGACCATGTTGAATCCAAAGATTAAGAGGCAGAGTATGTACACGCAGTAACCTTCCTTCAAACAAGGAAGCACATGCAGTGTTTCAGTAAAAAGCCACAGAGTAGCAATGCTCTTATGCTAATTCTGTATGACGCACTACATGCCAAGGAAAGCTCCAACAGCAGGATCCTTTGCAAAACAACATTACAAACCATCCCCGTGTTTTTCATCAGGCAGGGTCCAGGTATGGTCTGTCAAGGCTCTTCCAAGGAGTGCATAAAGCTGCATAAAAAGTCGCAATGGCTACAGTGCAGCCAGGTGATGAAAACATCATCAGTAGAATTATCTAGAAATAAATCATCCACAGAGAAAAAAACCTCATTGTAAGATGGTACTCTCAATAGTCAGAAGAGGCCCCTCACCTAGCAAAAAAACTGAAGCTAGGTGAGAGTGGGAGAGGTTATAGGGGGATGTCCTGGCAGCATTTCCTTTTTGCTACTGTCTAATCACCTGAAGGTAGCTGTATACAACCAGGGCAAAATGATTTAAAGAAGCCTGGGACCTGTATTGTACAATCAGGACATTATTTGATAACATGGACTTTTCCCTAAGGTGTTTATAAATAAGTCATAGTATTCATTGGAACAGTTTTTCTCAAATTTTGGGCCAGTTGTGTGTCCCTAACACAAACTTTGTATGTCTGGGTGCCTGCCGTGATCATATCATTTACAGTTCATGATCATTACATATGCTGCAGATAGGTACCACTTATCTATACCACACCAGCTATGTTCCAGCTTTTCCTGCTCTTGCTGCTACCTAAATCTATAACTTCTTTTTGTGCAGACTTCAGGTCAGGAGCTATCGCACTCCAAGAGATCTCACATTAAATCAAGATGGTGTTCTCTCCATATAATCATCCAATAAATTACAAAAAAAACTTGATTTTTAAGGTGTCAAATAGAGGGGCATACTTTACTTAGAGGATTCTCTCCAGAAAAGACATGGGAAATCACATTGTGTTTGTGACTAAAATCACGGTGCCTGCCACTGCTAAGATAAACATACTTGATACCACATTGTAAATAATTCGGACTTTTCTGACAATTAACAGTGTACAGGTGACATTTTTGGGGATTTTGAAGGGTTTTTTTGCCTAAGCCCCTGAACACACCTCAAAAAAAGTTTGTGGGGTTGATTTACTAAAACTGGAGAGTGGAAAATTTGGTACGGCTGTGCATGGTAACCAATCAGCTACCAACTTCAGATTGTTCAATTAAGCTTTTACAAAAAAAACATGGTAGGCAGTTGGTTTCAATGTAGAACTGCATCAGATTTTGCACTCTCCAGTTTTAGTAAATCAACCCCTATGTGTCCATGTACACATAGGCTTTTGTAGGAGTTTGGCAGCAGCAGCATTTAGAGGTAATAAAAGCTCCTTCTCCTGAAAGCAGAAGAATACGTTCAGGAGAGCAGCTTTTGGGCATAAAAACCACCAAGCGCGAATATATGCGCCTACGTGCTAGACACATTTAGTGCTTAAGCATTTATTTCAATGGCCTTAAAAAAATTTAATTCTGAGCAATTAAATAAACATCAAATGCTCCCGAACACGTCTAAAAAAACGCAACTTAGATTTGTTTTTCAGGCTGAATTTCTCCTGTTAGGAGAAACAGTGTTTAAAATAAACCACTGCGAATGAGGCCATACTGTTAAAATAAAAAGGGCAGTAGTATACCTTCTATGGGCCCCTTCCAATCATCATTTCAGAAGCCAAGCCTTGCCATGTACCTCCCAAGGTGAGAAGTCTTACAACCACTTTGGAACAGTGTGCCTTAGCAAAACAGATGAAAGGAGACAGTGGAAAAAAAATCTAGTTTCCAAGTTGACCTACTCTGGGAAAAACTGCTAGTGGGATGATTTCTACAGATGTGCACTAAAACATATAAATAAAATAGGGAAGAATAAATACTGCCTGAGTTACAAACAGCTTCTCTTATCTGCTGTCAAGTAACGGTGCCTATGTGACATTTATCGGTGTTCATTGCTGCAAAAGAACTTCCAAGAACAAAAGACACCAAAATTCCTGAGGAGTTATTCAGCTGTGCTCTGTCATCTTCATGACAGACATGTGTCTATGCTGTGTTCTATTTTTATTTCCTGCACACTAATTACATGTCCCTGTGAGAATAAGTGCTGCAAATATACTGTACCCTGTCAGGATCATACACATAGTCCTCATCCTCAGCGCTGGCATTGGGATCTGAGGCAGCAAATAGCAGAATCTCTGTGATCCGAGTTCCTTCAGCTACAGGCAAAGCTGCCGCTATGTGGAGAGGAGTCAAGGAACCATACTGGAAAATAAAACATACAGTCATGATGCCACTTTGAAAACAATGCAGAACTCCTGAAAACAAGCTAATCAACCAAAAACAGCAATGTGCAGGCAATTGGGAATTACTCATTCAACAATCTGTCACACATTACAGTGTTGTAAAGAGAGGTGAAACAATGTAAAGATCGCTTTTTCTCTACTGACACTGAAAATTATATTTCAATTTCTAGAGAAGAGAGTTGTATGGGACTTCCAACATTGCTCCTTTCCTATGTACTGCACATAATATAGAAAATGGCAGCACCGAGAATGATTTCAATATTCCATTGTAACATTATACAGTAAGCACACGTTTATAAAGTATTCCCTCTCTAGACCTCAGATGCAGATATATCTCAACACTCAGTGCTTGGCCAGTGCAAATTTATAAATTTATGTCATATATATACAGTTGTGTTCAAAATAATAGCAGTCAGACATCACTAACCTGATCAATCACTGTTTTTGGTAGAAATGATATTTCTACATGGCAAATAATTTACTAGCAGGTGTAGTAGAGTAATAGAAATCCAACAGACCCAACAGTCATGACATGCAAGCTGCTGATTCTGTGTAACTGAATCACTAATTGAAAGGGGCATGTTCAAAATAATAGCAGTGTGGAGTTCTATTAGTGAGGTCATTCACTCTTTGAAAAACAGGTGGCAATTATTGCCCTTATTTAAGGAAGGAAGGCAGCAAATGTTGTACATGCTGGTTACAGTGCATTTCTCTCTGAAATTCTGAGGAAAATGGGTTGTTCCAGACATTGTTCAGAAGAACAGCGTACCTTGATTAAAAAGTTGATTGGAGAGGGGAAAACATATACAGAAGAGCAGAAAATGATAGGCTGCTAAGCTAAAATGATCGCAAATGCTTTAAAATGGCTGAATGGATAGAAGAATAGCCAAATGGCAAGGACTCAGCCAACAATCAGCTCCAGGAAGATCAAAGAAGGTCTAAAGTTACCTGTGAGTACTGTTACAATTAGAAGACGCCTATGTGAAGCCAAGCTATCTGCAAGAAGCCCCCACAAAGTCCCACTGTTGAAAAAAAGACGTGCTGAAGAGGTCACAATCTGCCAAAGAGCACATTGACTGGCCTAAAGAGAAATGGCGCAACATTTTGTGGACTGATGAAAGAAAGATTGTTCTTTTTGGGTCTAGTGGCCGGAGACAGT